>NC_056748.1:1156784752-1156897252 GCF_019279795.1 Protopterus annectens
ATTAATATGGTTCGCCATCCTTATTTAATCTCTTGATTGTGTAAATCCCCTATTGCAGGCATTTCCAAGGGTCACCACATGATTAAGTAGCAGAAGCCATTGCCCTAAAATGCCTGATTAGCATTTAGCACAGACATGTACACAGCCCACCACTGTGATGTTACAGATCATGCACAATCACCATGGCGGGCCTATCACTGAACTGGAAAGAGCTGCCATCAATAGTTTTCCACCCATGTTAGGGCTTATGCCAGGCACCAGACTTTTCTGAATCCCCGTCAGAGAGTCTTTCACATGTGGAAACAGCACAAACATTTAGTTGTCACAAAAGCAAAGCAACATGATTTGAATGATTATGAGCTACCTAATAAAGCAGTGCAACTTCATGATTTCATGTAACTGACAAGCAATGACAAAAAATAAACAGTTTTACAGCAGGTTACTTTTATTAAAAATGCATTAGACTGAAAAGATAAAAATTTAAAATATTATAATATCTAGGAAAAATGACTGTTTACTGATAGATGTCAATAAAGTAGGATCTCATCTTAGGAACAATACTATGTTGATGGGGCCTAGATACAAATAGATACCAAATATGTAAGACAGCAGTTCAAGTAACGGTATGGACATTGTTTTACATATTAAGCTCTGACTGCCGCCACTGTATACACTGTCCTGTTTTAGATTCGAATAGAGGAAAATACAAAAACAGAATATAGTCAGAATGAATATGGGATCACAGAAAATCATTTAGAAATGCTATCTATAAAAAGTTTTCTTTTAGAGTAAACCAAAGATTTCTGATGAATGTGGCTTGAAAGTGGACAACAACAAAAGCAACCTGTATAGAATCAGAAGGGACAACAGCAACATAGCACAAATACCTTTCAAGAGCATCAAATCAGATCAGTACAGGTGATTTTCAAGGTGAACAGGGTCATTATACAGGTCATTTTGCTTCAACCAGGAATAGCCTTTGGGCAGATGATAACAGTAATAAACAGCAAAGGATCAGGAGGGAAGACAATAACATAGCACAGAATTCCTGAAAAGAAAGCAAGGGTCAGTGAACTATAGCTGATTTTCTGGCCCATGGGAACACAAGGTCAGTGTTCCGCAATCAGCAGCATTTTATGAGAAAATGTAGTGTGTAGCAGTGATAATGATTTGACACATCAATGTGGATTGAATATTCTGGCCATGCAAGTTTCTGAAACTCTTACACACATGCCATCAGCCCATAATACTACTGAGACAGAAAAGATCATGGAAAAAGGTTGCATCTTGGTCAGTGGTACAGACATGTCTGTTGGATATGCAATGCAGAAATATGTGTTGTCTTTTTCCTGGGGTCTAAAACAAACTATTTACAGGAAGCAACTAATGAGATATCGCAATGGAATATTAAGACTGCAGCAGTAATTCTTCACACGGATATCAACAGTACCCCAAAATTATTTAAAGATAGCCCAAGAAATGTCATCCTTTACATTTTAATGCATCCTTTTAATTTTGGGTGATAGGAGAATACAGATTAATTTCTATTGTATGTTGTCCAGAGAAAGCATTAAAGGCTATGTTTAAACACTTCATGACCAATGGTATGGACTTGTCTGTTGGAGACATAATACAGAAAAATCTGTTGTCTTTCTCCTGGAGTCTAAATTAAAAGAAGTGCAGTAAAAATTAATGAGATATTAGAATGGAATACTAAAATTGCTGCAGAAATTCTGCACATATATATATAAATATTAACACAAAAACATTTTAAAGTAGGCTAAGAAATGTGATCCTTTGAGTTTGAAGGGTAGAAAACTTCAGATTATTTTCTCATGTATTATGTTAAGAAAAATCAGTAAAGCTATGTTTAAATAGTACAATCCGTGTGGTTAATACTTGTATTGCCAAACTATCTCATAACAAGATAATTGATTTAAAATATATCAACTGCCAGGAGGAAGCTAACATTGCCAAGCTGAAGAAAAAATACACTTGAACAAAGCTGTAAAAATAATTTTAGCTGAAATTTAAAGGAAGGCAGGAACTGAGCAATTTAAATAATGTTGGAGTGAATGAAAATTGTTAAAATGTATACAGCATAAAAATAGCGGAAAAGAAATGTTAATGTAGTTTGTTCTTTCCTACTACTGCAAATGTACCTATCCACTTTTTAATGTTATGTTTAGCAAAGATGTTTAAATAATGACAGTCAGCAAACTGTGTAATGGTTCTTTTTTAGGCCTAGCTTTGGAAGTGATGGACACATGAACTGTCAGAAGTGATGAATGTAAAATGGGGTATTAGTGTTCTGAACAAGCAAGATGCTACTGATGTAATTATTATCTAGACAAGATTTAATGTTATACCACCTTGTGTTGGATTACTCAGTTACTTTTTCAATAATGATAAATTCTAGGATTTAAATAACCACTCTGATAAATAAAACTGCTGTGTTTTACATCTGCAAAATTATGGATACATTGTAAAAGTAATGTGTTAGTAGATATGACAGTGAAAGCACCTGTGAATAAGCTTTATTTTTGTTAATTAAATGTTCTTTTAACATATGGTAGAAAAATAAGGATACATTTTTGTGGTAATTGGAAATGGAAAAATTGAGTCTGACTTACGTGTAGTGAGAAAGACCCAGTGAAAACATACAGACTGGGTAGACAAAGTCGAGAAGCTGAAATTCAAGCTGCAAAAGAAAGCATGTATCTCTGTTAGAAAAATATATCATTGAGGATGTTTTGTCTTCAATAACATACACAATAAATGTGACTCTTTGGTAACTACCCTTAAGACTGGAAGGTTTGGGATTGCCTGTATTAGAATATATATAGTCCTCCAAACTGCCAGTCAGAAAATTGAAAATATCTTATAGAATTTCTACACACTTTACAACATGCTATCCATACAGGTTAAAGAGACATTGTCTTACCTGCAGCAAGATGGAATTGTATAGATAGGGACAAGTAATCTTAGCAGAAGGAGCTGTTTATAATGTTCTTTACTAAGTCAAACATGATAAAAGGTTTTGGTGAGCCTAGTAGAGAGGAAAATATTCTAGACATATTTTGTATAATACAACAAAATACAAATGCAATAGCTAGCATCAAGGATGGACTCCAGGCTAGTGATCATAAAATTATTAACATGGGTCTGTCAATATTACAAACCAGAAATATGTGAAAACTGTCAACATAATGAGGTATCAGGTATTGATTATGAAATGGCAGTGACTACAAAGTAATATATGGAAAGTAGGATGGATTTTTTCTTTCTCATTGTAGATTGTTAGTACCTTAGAAAACTATATTTTAACTCTGTTTTAATCCATAAGATGTGTTCAACCTTGTGACCTTTCTCTAAGAGAAATAAATTAAACTGTTTGAAATGTATAAAAATCAGTTATAGTCTTTGTCAAAGAAGTAGCTGACTAGAACTATGAAAAGAAAGTAGACATGAAGATATAACCACTTGAAGGGATGTATGTACAATCTTGTGTATTAGAAGTTTGTATTGTTTCTGGGTGTGTGAAAGAACTGATGTAATTAGCCTCATTCCTGAAGAGTTATGCCATTTCATGGGATAGGTATAAAGTGGAATATCTTGTTCTTGTCATTTAGTCTCATATAATATAACTAGACTTTTTGTAGAAAGGAAATAAGGTAATTAGATTACTTCTGCACTTTCAAACCAGAAGTAAGGATTAGAAATGTTAGAAATGTCCCACTCACCAGGCTGAGCAAGGAGAAAATTACAGTCAGCTGCCTGTCGGGTGCCAGGCTCTACCACATAACGCATGCACTCAAGTCACTCCACAACAAGTACAAATATGACGCTGTCATTATCCATGTTGGAGTGAATGACTTGAGACGTACCTCCCGGAACTACATGAAAAGAGACATGGAAGAGCTCTCGGATCATGTGGCCCAGGCAGGTATGACCCTAGCCCATGACTACCATCCTGCTTTTGCCCAGAATGATACCAGCATATAAGGACAAAATGATTGACTTCAACAATTGGCTAAGCTTCTGGTGCCCAGTATCTGCCTGGGATGACATGATCGACAAACCACGATGCTTTGCCAGAGATGGTCTGCACCTGTCACCCCTGTGATTCAAGTTACTGGCTAAAGCTCTTGGCACCCCTATAGTGCCTTTTTTAGGTAAGGTTCAAAGGACAAAACCACCACCATAACAGATACAAGCATGCAAAATCTGAAGGTAATGCTACTCAATACTAGAAGTCTAAACCTCAAAATGTACACTCTCGAGACACTCCTAAAAATGGAGAACATTAAAATCCGTGCAGTAACTGAGACCTGGTTCAAGACTCCAAAGAGCACCCCTGCAATACCAGGCTACAACTCTTACAACACTTTTTGGCCACAAAACCAAGACCAAAACACTAAAGATGGAGGAGTGTCCATATTCACCAAAGATAATCACACTTCCAGGCTAGTTGCCAACACAATGCATCTGAAATTCTCCAGGTGCAACTAACACTAGGTAAGACTGCAATCCAAATTGTAGCTTGCTACAGATCCCCCACCATGCCCCAGGATTCTCACTACACCTTTTTAAACATACTGGAA
Organism: Protopterus annectens; assembly: GCF_019279795.1. NCBI lineage: Eukaryota > Metazoa > Chordata > Ceratodontiformes > Protopteridae > Protopterus > Protopterus annectens. The sequence continues at coordinate 1,156,789,357 of NC_056748.1, forward strand.
AATATTAATATACAACCAAACACCCTAATACTGGGTGATTTAAACTACCCTGCCATTAACTGGGAAAACTACTCGGGTACCAACACCTTTTCCCAACGGTTCTTGGAATTCATAAATTCCAATGCTCTGGATCAACTAATCCATTGTCCCACCAGGGGCTCCAATATCCTAGACCTGGCCATTACCAACATGGGAGATAGATGCTCCACACCAGTGGTCACCCCCCTCATTGGTCAGGTCTGACCATAGCAAATCACTCTTGACATCCACATTCCACTCCCACTCCTCCAGTAAGGAAACCTCCGTAAAAACTTCTCCAAAGCCAACTTCATGTTACTCAAGTCAAAAGTGACAAACTTCATGGTACCAATGCAGATGGGAGCTCAAAGTTCGACTGCTGACTCCTACACTAAGGCACTGTATGAGCACATCCACTCGTGGATGAATCGTGCCATCCCAAATAGAACCAAGACACTCTCCTCCAAAAAAAGGAAGCGAATCTGGTGGTCCCATGCCATAAACAAACTATACAACAGAAGGAAGAAATTGTTGCAGAAAAGAGGAAAATCCCAGGATGCAAAAAACTCCCTTACCAGCCTCAGTAAGAAGCTGAGATCCCTCATAAAATCCTCCAAAGCTAGCTACAAAAATAAAATTGCCAAAGATTCCAAAGACAACCACAAGGCATTCTATAGTTATGTCAAGAATCTAAATGGCAGTGCTCATATCTGCTCTGAGCTACAACAGAATGGCATTAAATATACTGATCCCAAGGATATTTCCAGTATCCTGGCAGATTGATTCAGTGCCAACTTCTCCCCTTCTCACCCCCTAAGGGGCCCATCTCAATACCAAAAGATTGCCAAATTCGGGTAATCACGGCCCCACAGGTAGAAACTGCACTCTCCAAAGTTAAGAATATAGCATCTATGGGACCAGATGACATCCTGGGCTGTGTACTACATAAACTACAAAATGAACTGGCACCTCACCTAAGTGTCATGTTTAATCATAGCCTCACCTCAAGCTTCGTGCCCACTGAGTGGTTCACAGCTATAGTTATCCCACTCCACAAGGAGGGATCCACTTTGGATCCTGAGAATTACTGTCCCATCTGTCTGACGAGCCTGATCTGCAAGGGCATGGAATGCATTATCATGGGACTTATAAACAAAGACATTGACAACCTTCAAACACTGGACCCCACCCAGTTTGGGTTTGTGAAGGGCCAATCTTGTCTCCGGAACCTGACTGACTACTTCAAAACAGTCTCCAGAGCAGCGGATGAGGGTAAGGCAGTTCACACAGCCAATCTGGACCTCGCCAAGACCTTTGACACCATCCCCCACTCTGGAACCATAGATAAACTTACTAAGCTTGGCATAAATCCCTACGTCACTCGATGGGTTGCCAACTGGCTTACTGACAGAACCCAGACTGTAAAAGTAGCTGACTCCAAATCCAGCTCCAGACAAGTGACAAGTGGAGTACCTCAGGGTTCAGTCCTGGGACCGCTCTTGTTTGTCATCTACTTCTCTGAAGTACAGGCCAACACTAAGGGACTCTGGCTAACAAAGTTCGCAGATGACTGCAAACTGGGAGCCATTATTGAATCCCCGAATGATGCGGATATTCTGCAAAAGGGCCTTACAATAACAGATGCTTGGTGCCAGAGCCATGGGCTGAAGCTTAATGCCAAGAAATGTATAGTTATCCCCTTTGGGAAAAACCATGTACCCATGAATTACCACATAGATGGTAGTACATTAAACACCAAAAGTGTGATGAGAGACTTAGGGACACAGGTGGACAGTGGTCTCACCTTTGATAACCACATCACCACAGCAGTCAGGAAATCATTCTGTGTGGCACACCTCATCACTAAGGGCTTTTCATCCAGAAAAAAGGAGGTCATTGTCCCATTGTACTCATCCCTCATTAGACCCATTATAGAGTACAACGCCCGGTTTTGGTATGTACCTCACAAGACATCTGCAACAGCTGGAAAGGCCACAGAAATACCTCACTAAAAGAATCACAGGCCTAAAGCAGATGCCCTATGCTGACCATCTAAAAAAACTCCAACTATACTCTGTAGCATATCGTCTACTCAGAGGTGATCTCTGCTTAAGATATAAGGCCATGTCAAACCCTGAGCTGTTGGGCATGCTCCACCTAAAGAAATCCCAATCCCTCAGAGCCACACACTCCAGGGATCTAAATCTTGTCATCACAATGAACAAAACATGCTGGAGGGATAGGTTCCTGACCCAGAGACTCCCCCATACTCTGGAATAGACTGCCCATACATGTCAAGCAGAGCGCCTCCTTGGCCATCTTCAAAAGGAACCTTGACAATTGGATGGGGGATAGGAAATTCACCCCGGGGATCACATCAGTTGCCCTGCTAGATAGTGGCCCAGGGAAGTAAATATTGTGGAAAGAAATATCCAGGGAATTGTTTGGCTAGGCTTGTATAGGCCCTAGGGCTGATAGCCTAGTACCAACCTATGAACCTATGAACCTATATATTTAAGACAGGACAGCTAGAATGGTTACGTAGCTGTAGTTCTGATCCTTCTTTTCATAATCTTGTTTATTGGATTACTATTATTTTGGCATTTCTTCTACTCTTTCTCATTTCTCTGGATATTATATATGTAGCTGTACATTTCATTGTTTAAGTATTGTATTCATTTATTTGTATTTTTATTTTAAATTTGCTAACCAGTGCACAGCAAAGTTTATTTATCCAATTTAAGTTATTATTGCTGGTTCTTAGTATACAGATATTATTTTTACTTATTGCCTGAGGAGAGGATTGTCATTATTTACTCATGTAGGTTAACAAACTGTGGTGTCTGCCTTCAAATATCTACATCATTTGACTCTGCACCTAGTGAAAAACATTCCTTGGGATTCATTAACACCTACACTAAGTGTACACAGTTCTTGTTGAACAGACAACACAGACATAACTCACACCTTCTTCCTCCTAATTTTAGTTTTCAAACTGATTTTCTTGCAGCCATAAATACTGCGGGGGATAAATAAAGGGTTCCACAAAGTATTGACTACATGTATACTTAGTGTAATTTTTCTGAGTAACTAGAAAGCACACAAACATGTGGTAGGGATGCTTTTGAATACAGATCTTGTACACTTAGTGTAGGCATTAATGAATATGGCCTACTAAAACAATACACATATGGGGAGGAGCCTAGCAACTTTTCTGGCAAGTAGTGGTGTTCTCCAGTTTAAATGGAATAAATAGTTTTTTGATTTTTTTTTCCAATAAATTCAGTTCTGGTCTTAGAACTGAAGGGCTTTAATGTTCCATGTGTGAACTGTAGCAATTGCTTGCCACAAATATAGCAAGCATTTTTTTTCTCCTCCCTTTAGTGCTCTATAAACTGTAGAAGACTTTTTTTCTGTTATTGCTCGTCACGTCTAAGGAAAGGGGGTTGCCAGATCAGGTGATACCACTGGGCACCAGATACATAACTAATAAATAAATAAACAAGCAAATTATTAAATAAATAAAAATATATACCAGATGGAATAATATGTAGACATATTGGAGCACTATGCATCTTTACTGGGATTACAGATTGCATGCCATGAGAGATTAAACTAAATAATGGTCAGTGAAGGAACGTGTATGCGAGGAACCTACTCTGGAGCAGATGACTAAATAACATGCCATTTTACTTTTTGATCAAGTGCCAGAAGTAACTTTGAAAACTAATTAGTAATTGGCTTTGACTAGCTGTAGAACAGCTGCATTCTTAACTGTTAGATTTGTAGCTTTTAATCAGTTTAGATGTCTTCCTAGTGTGGTTTTTATGTATGCCGCAACCTAAAAAGCCATATGGAGAATCATCAAAAACCAAGCTGGTATGTAAGCAAGACAGACTCTCAGTATAATCTTGGTGACTCTGCTTAATCTAATTCTTGAAGAAATTACAAATAATTTGGTTTAAAAGTTTAAATGGGTTAAAAATGCACTGTTACAACTGCACACACCTTAAAAATACAAAAAAGAGGAAGAACAGTAAAGCACTCCGTTTAAAAATGAATTAAAATATAAGCAAGTTTTCATTTTGCATATTCAGTATAATATCAGCTTTGGTGCAGCGGTAGCGTTGTTGCCTCACAGCAAGAGGTTCTCCCGTTCGATTCTCGGCTGGAGTGCGGGGAGTGGCTTTTGTGTGGAGTCTGCATGTCCTCCCCGCGGTTGGGTGGGCGTTCAAAAGACATGCGTAAATGGGTGTGCCTTCGTTGTAGGTTGAACGTCGAGCTGGCACCTCGTCGTTCGTGAAAATCTATTGCTAATCATTAGCAGACCGGAGTCCCGCTGTGGCGACCCCTAACCGGGAAAAGCCGAAAGACAACAACAGTATAATATCAGCTTGAGTGAACTTTTTAAGCTTTAAAATATTTTTATATTTTTTTAACAGGTAGTACTGCATCTAGTCCCAGAAATCAAATCTACTAATTTAAATGATATATTAAGAAACAATCTGTGCTTGTGATACATCATTTCTTCAATGTTACAGTGTCCTAAAAGAACTTTCTAGCTATTACCATAGACAGGCTCTAGCATGCCACGATACTGACAAACTCTTTTTTTTTCTGAAAGTGCTGCAGAAAGGTCTGAGTCCAAGTCAGATAATATAAGTTGGTACATTAAGGGGCAGACCCCTCGTTACCTTGTAAAGACAAATTTACAAAATGTGGATTTATTGTTTTCTGATTAGCTTTTTTGTATGATTTTCAATATTTAGAATAAAAAGAAAACTGTTAACATTATACTGATCTGTTGTGAGTCTCTTTAGCCCTTAGGTAGACCTTAGCACTGCATATTGGGATTAAGGCTGCATAAATAATATCTATACAATTAGTAAGCCTTACAAACTGTAACAAGACTCAAGAGTATAAAAACCTGACAAAGCATTTCATAAGCATCTTCTCTCTCTTCATGTTTTTCTTAGCTGTACTGATCATGCAAAACCTGAAATGATGATAAATGAGGCATCCAGTACCTTTGTGTAAAATAATTCACTTCATCAATATTTATGAGGACACAGTATTCAGCACAAAACAAAAAATACTCATGTCTGACAATGTATTTCAGGAAAGTTATCCCCCCCATCACTGACTACATCAAACTGATTTTCTCTCTGGTCTTGCACTGCAGATTGATCCAAAAGGTGATGTATTAAACTTCCATCAGTTGGAAAAGGCAATTATCAGATGTAACAAAGTGTCGTACATGCTAGGACAGTCACCTCAGGCTTGGGAGCAAACAGTAAAGGACATGTCAGCCATTCTCTGAGTAAAAGGAAACTTTAACCAAACCACGGTGGAATCTGGTATTTCACTTCAAATAAATGGAAATTACTTTTTTTTTTAATCTACACCACTAGGCATGCATTAAGTTACAAATCCTAAAGGAGTGAGGCAAAAAAGGGAGAAAAGTGAACAAAGTGTATAATTTAAATAGCAAATGATTTAAATTGCTAGTGCATGAACACATATACAGTTCTGTAATTAAGGAATCAGAAGAGGGACATGGCAGAAAGTCTTGGAAGCACACATCTGAATTAAGTAACACTTTAAATTCCACATTAAATAATCTTTTATACATCTGTTTTGTGAGTATTTTGGGATTTAACTAAATAATTCTGTCACCCCAGCAACAAAAATTTTCAGTGACTACATTATTAAGGCATGCAGGTCACTGTATGTGGCTTTATTGATGTTATCACAATGTTTTTATTTTCCAGAAAATAGCACTGATGAGGTATTGTTTATGAGAAACACATACATTATGAAACAAAAGAAACCGATATATACACACGAGTTTTGTGTTAGAAATGTTCCATGTCTAGGTTGTTACTAGTCCTAAATTGACTAAGGACCATAAAATCAAGATCAGACAAAATATGCTTACATAAATATGCTTTAAGGAACACATCTGATAAATTAAAATAAACAACAAGAATGTAAACACTCCTGCAAACTCAAATGGCACCCTCTCTCCTAATGTCTGTGCATGGACAAAGAGATAATCCACTCTTCCTTGTCCAGGATATTGTTCCTCGTAAATCAAAGTGTCAGCTATTTAATTAAGCCACCTTTCCAATACTATGGCACATGCTTTCCCCACTGAGACTAAGGTTCATAAGTTCATAGGTTCATAGGTTCATACTAGGCTATCTGCCCTGGGGCAATTACAAGCCTAGCCCGATTTTGTTTGGCTTACGCCACCCCTTGATTTGAGTATACTGTGCCCTTTTTAAGGTTTAGTTTACTGTGCCTCTGTCTAATAGTGACACGGAAGTAATCCCCGGGACAAACCTACGATCCCTCATCAAGATTCTTCTTGAAGAGATTCAGTGAGGTGCTCTGCCTAACATGAATTGGAATTCTATTCCAGAGCGAAGGGAGCCTCTGGGTTATGAATCTGTCCCTCCAGCAAGTTCTATTTATTTCTGTGCTGAGGTTCAAGTCCCTCAAGCGTGTGGCTCTAAGGGATTTAGATTTACTGAGGTGGAGCATGTCCATTAATTCTGGATTGGACATAGCTTTATATGTCAGGCATAGATCGCCTCGAAGTAGGCGGTATGCAACTGATTAGAGCTGGAGTTTTTTTAACCGAGCAGCATATGGCATCTGCTTGAGTTCCTTGATCCTCTTGGTGAGGTACTTTTGGGGTCTTTCTAATTGCTGCAGGTGTCGGGTAAGGTACATACCAAAAGGGGCATTGTATTCTATGATGGGCCTGATGAGGGATGAATAAAGAGGCACAATTACCTCTCTTGATCTAGATGTGAATCCTTTCATGATGAGGTGGGCTATGTAGAAGGTCTTTCTAACCACTTTGGCAATGTGGCTGTCAAAGGAGAGATTGCTATCAACTTGGGTCCCCAGATCCCTAATTACTTTCTCTGTACTTAATGGGTTACCGCCTATGTGGTAATTTGTGGGCACATTGTTTTTGCCAAAGGGTATGACTATACACTTTTTGGCATTTAGCTTTAGACCATGGCTCTGGCACCAGTTATCCGTCTCTGTGAGACCTTTTTGAAGGATGTTTGTGTCAATTGGAGAGTCGATTATGGCGCCCAGTTTGCAGTCATCTGCAAACTTGGTGAGCCATAGTCCTCCCACGTTGGCCTGTATCTCGGAAAAGTATATACCGAACAAGAGCGGTCCCAGGACAGAACCTTGTGGGATGCCACTTGTGACCAGTTTTGAGTCTGACATGGCTCCAGCAACTCTCACTCTGTGGGTTCTGTCTTTGATCCAGTTTGCGACCCATCTTGTGACATAGGGGTTTATATTTAAGCTGGATAGCTTATCTATGAGGCCCAAGTGGGGTATTGTGTCAAATGCCTTTGCTAGGTCCAGATAGGCTGTGTGGACTACCTTCCCTTCATCTATGGCTTTGATGACTGTTTCAAAGAAGTCGACCAGGTTCAAAAGGCAGGATCTGCCCTTGATGAAGCCAAATTGGGTAGGATCTAGTGTCTGTAGGTCCCCAATGTCTTTGTTTATGAGCTCCATGATGATCCTCTCCATAGCCTTGCAGACTAGGCTAGTCAGGCTTATGGGGCGATAGTTTCCAGGGTCTGTAGAGGCTCCACCTTTGTGGAGTGGGACCACTGTTGCTGTACACCATTCTGTGGGCACATATCCTGTAGTGAGGCTGAGATTGTACAGCTGTTTTATTTGAGGGATTAGTTCTTCTTGGAGTTCATGTAGGATGCAACCCGGGATGCCATCTGGTCCCATGGAAGCAGTGTTTTTTGCTTTGGAGAGGGCAGCCTTCACCTGAGCATCAGAGATGTTTGGGAGGCAGCCCTATGCCGGGATAGATACTTGCTCATTTGGGGGGAAGGGGTGGAGAAGTTTGCACTGAACCTGTCTGCCAGGATATTGGCGATGTCTGTGGGTTCAGTGTATTTTTTGTCGTTTAGAATCAACTCAGAATAAGTCTGGGAGTTGCATCCCAGGCTCCTAACATAACTGAAAAAAGCTTTATGATTGTCTTTAGTGTCCTGTGCAATTTTTCTCTCGAAGCTGGCCTTGGAGGATTTTATGAGGGATCGTAATTTTTTGCTAGTACTGATCAGAGCTGCCTTCCCTATTAGGGATTTTGCTCTATCATGTAGTAGCTTCCTCCTTCTGTTGTACAGTTTATTTATGGCTGGGGTCCACCAGACTGGATGCCTGCCTTTGGATGATTGGGTCTTGGTTTTGTTTGGGATAGCATGATCCATGCATTCCTGGAGATGTCCGTAGTATGCGTTTATATAGGATTCTGCAGTTTGGGCCATAGTTTCCACTGGCCCTGGGGCCTTGAAGGATTCCACTTCAGTTTTGAGAAGTGAGAAGTTCGCTTTTGAGAAGTTTTTCACTGTGGTTTTCTGGGTTGGGGGTGTGGTCGGGATGTGGATATCCAGTGAAATTAATTTATGGTCTGATCTTACCAATGAGGGATATACTTCTGGTATGGAGCATAGAGTACCCATGTTGGTAATGATCAGGTCTAGTATGTTATCCCCTCTTGTGGGAGTGATGACTAGTTGTTCCATAGCATTTGAGTTTATAATTTCCAGGAACCTTTGGGCTAAGGTGCTGGGGCTTGAGTAGTGCTCCCAGTCTATGTTTGGGTAGTTGAAGTCACCCAATATAATGGTGTTCAGAGAGATCTTCATGTTCTCCAATGTTTTCAGGAAAGCCGAGTGGGATTCCCAACTTTGAGAGGGTGGTCTGTAGGATGCTATAAACTGAAAAGCAGTCTTGCCCACTGTTAGTTGCACATGGATGATCTCCGATACTTCGTGCAATGCCACTAACCTGGAGGTGTGGATATCCTTGATAAATATGGAAACTCCCCCTCCTTTTGTGGTTCGGTCCGGGTTTTGGGGCCGAAAAGCATGATATGAGGTATAACCTGGTAGTGCTGGAGTGCTCTCTGGAGCCTTGAACCAGGTTTCTGTCACTGCACAGATATCGATGTTCTCCATACTGAGGTGAGCTTCGAGTGCGTGCATCTTGAGGTTAAGACTTCTGGTGTTTAGCAGCATTACCCTTAGTTTCTTGTTCCTTGTGCTGTCTATGGAGGTGGGTTTGACTTTTGAGCCTTGCCTAAAAAGGCACTATGGGGTGGCAAGAGCCTTTGCCAATATCCAAAGCCCAGTGGTGACAGGTGCAAGCCATCCCTAGCGAAGCAACGTGGCTTGTCGAGCATGTCATCCCAGGCTGACAGACACTGGATCCCCTTTGAATGACACCAAAATTTTAGCCAATTGTTAAAATCGATCATTTTGTCTTTGTACTGTGGCATCATTCTAGGTGAGGGTAAGATGCTGCTCAAGGTCAGGGTCATACCGGCCTGGGCTACATGATCAGAGAGCTCCTCTATGTCTCTTTTCATGTAGTCCAGGGAGGTACATCTCAGGTCATTCACACCAGCATGTACAATAACTGAGTCATATTTGTATTTGCTTAGGAGTGACCTGAGTGCTTGTGTTATGTGGCGGATCCTAGCGCCCGACAGGCAGCTCACTGTGACCTTCTCTTTGTTCAGCCTGGTGAGCGGGACGTCAGTGTGTCTGACAATAGAGTCACCTATTACAAGAGTATCAGGTGTGTTATTCAGCCTTAAGGGCTGTGGCTGCTTGGCACACTGACTTTGTGGGCTATGTGTTCTGCATGTTTTATTTTGGGGTATTGTTTGCTTGGATGTCTGCTTTGGAGGTCTCTGTTGCTTAGGTAGATTTTTATTTAGAGCCTCTGAGTATGTTTTTGTGTATATATGTGTTTGGTTCGCTGATGTGGTGGGACTATGTGATACTGGAATTGTGTTGTGTGAGGTTACCTTCTCCTCCTGACTGGTTTCACCAGTTTTGAGATGAGAGAGCTCAGTCTCCAGTTTGGCTATATGGTTGCATCTCTCACATATATTTTAACCTGTTTGGAGGAGGAGAGGGTTGTCCGTGTACATGAGACAGTTGTAACATTGCCTCAAAATTCCCAGATTCACCAGCTGGACTGGAGAGGAAACCATTGACTTGACCTTTGGACATGCTAAAGTAATATAAGGAAACTGAATTAAGACGGACCAATAGGGGTCAAGGTAATCGTAGAGAGTATAAGAGTAAGTAGTGCTTATGGTTTAATAGTGCTAACTTGTAAGATTACTTATTTGGACCAGTGAAGGGCCTTAGAATCAGAATGTGGTGGTTAATTTGAGAGATAGAGCAGTTCTAAGGGAAAAAGTGAAGAGCAGACTTTGTGGAGCCAGGAATAGTTTAAACCGAATTAGGTGGCGATGCCCATTGTTGCACTATGCGCAAAACCGCGCAAAAGAGGGTTTTAAGAGAGGGAGATCAAGGAGTTTGGAAATGACCCAAACCGGACAATAAAACTACAGTTTTAAGGCAGTAACCACTCCCACAGGGGCAGACAGGCTGCTCAATGTTTATCACTGCCACTGATGAACAGAGAGACTTCCCTTTAGCCCAAGCAAAAAATGGCCTCCAAGAAACTTGCAAACAGTTCAGAACAGCAAGCCTGTAACTGAACTTTTTTAAATCTCAGAAAAGTGGGAAAAAAGCAAGATTTTTTGTTTTTTTAAAGATAGCAGAGGTTCACAAGTATCAACAAGTTATAACAGTGCAGTAAATGACCCCACACTTGAGTGCTAGGCCAGAGACAGATAAAATGCAAGTTTTAAGAAAAAACGATTTTAAAAATAAGTGCAAACAGGAAATTCAGTAAACAGCTCTAGGTTGTGTTCTAAATACAGTTACCAATGCAGAAATCAAGTTTAACAAGCCAGAAAATGCTCAAAGTAGGCGGCTATGCAGAAAAACTTAGCAAATAATCTGAAGAAAAATACTTAAAATCTCAAAAGTGGCTCCTTTCTTCTCTCAGCGTTTTCTCCTCTTGGTGGGTGCTTCCCCAACAGCCAACAAGTCTGAAAAGATGCCAAAACCATGAGGCAATCTGGTTTTAAGAGAGGGAGATCAAGGAGTTTTGAATTGACCCAAAATGGCCAATAAAACTACAGTTTCAAGGCAGTAACCACTCCCACAGGGGCAGGCAGGCTGCTCAATGTTTATCACTGCCACTGATGAACAGAGAGACTTCCCTTTAGCCCAAGCAAAAAATGGCCTCCAAGAAACTTACAAACAGTTCAGAACAGCAAGCCTGTAACTGAACTTTTTTAAATCTCAGAAAAGTGGGAAAAAAGCAAGATTTTTTTTTTTTTTTAAAGATAGCAGAGGTTCACAAGTATCAACAAGTTATAACAGTGCAGTAAATGACCCCACACTTGAGTGCTAGGCCAGAGACAGATAAAATGCAAGTTTTAAGAAAAAAAACGATTTTAAAAATAAGTGCAAACAGGAAATTCAGTAAACAGCTCTAGGTTGTGTTCTAAATACAGTTACCAATGCAGAAATCAAGTTTAACAAGCCAGAAAATGCTCAAAGTAGGCGGCTATGCAGAAAAACTTAGCAAATAATCTGAAGAAAAATACTTAAAATCTCAAAAGTGGCTCCTTTCTTCTCTCAGCATTTTCTCCTCTTGGTGGGTGCTTTCCCAACAGCCAACAAGTCTGAAAAGATGCCAAAACCATGAGGCAATCTGGTTTTAAGAGAGGGAGACCAAGGAGTTTTGAATTGACCCAAAATGGCCAATAAAACTACAGTTTCAAGGCAGTAACCACTCCCACAGGGGCAGGCAGGCTGCTCAATGTTTATCACTGCCACTGATGAACAGAGAGACTTCCCTTTAGCCCAAGCAAAAAATGGCCTCCAAGAAACTTACAAACAGTTCAGAACAGCAAGCCTGTAACTGAACTTTTTTAAATCTCAGAAAAGTGGGAAAAAAGCAAGATTTTTTTGTTTTTTTAAAGATAGCAGAGGTTCACAAGTATCAACAAGTTATAACAGTGCAGTAAATGACCCCACACTTGAGTGCTAGGCCAGAGACAGATAAAATGCAAGTTTTAAGAAAAACGATTTTAAAAATAAGTGCAAACAGGAAATTCAGTAAACAGCTCTAGGTTGTGTTCTAAATACAGTTACCAATGCAGAAATCAAGTTTAACAAGCCAGAAAATGCTCAAATTAGGCGGCTATGCAGAAAAACTTAGCAAATAATCTGAAGAAAAATACTTAAAATCTCAAAAGTGGCTCCTTTCTTCTCTCAGCATTTTCTCCTCTTGGTGGGTGCTTCCCCAACAGCCAACAAGTCTGAAAAGATGCCAAAACCATGAGGCAATCTGGTTTTAAGAGAGGGAGATCAAGGAGTTTTGAATTGACCCAAAATGGCCAATAAAACTACAGTTTCAAGGCAGTAACCACTCCCACAGGGGCAGGCAGGCTGCTCAATGTTTATCACTGCCACTGATGAACAGAGAGACTTCCCTTTAGCCCAAGCAAAAAATGGCCTCCAAGAAACTTACAAACAGTTCAGAACAGCAAGCCTGTAACTGAACTTTTTTAAATCTCAGAAAAGTGGGAAAAAGCAAGATTTTTTTTTTTTTTTAAAGATAGCAGAGGTTCACAAGTATCAACAAGTTATAACAGTGCAGTAAATGACCCCACACTTGAGTGCTAGGCCAGAGACAGATAAAATGCAAGTTTTAAGAAAAAACGATTTTAAAAATAAGTGCAAACAGGAAATTCAGTAAACAGCTCTAGGTTGTGTTCTAAATACAGTTACCAATGCAGAAATCAAGTTTAACAAGCCAGAAAATGCTCAAAGTAGGCGGCTATGCAGAAAAACTTAGCAAATAATCTGAAGAAAAATACTTAAAATCTCAAAAGTGGCTCCTTTCTTCTCTCAGCATTTTCTCCTCTTGGTGGGTGCTTCCCCAACAGCCAACAAGTCTGAAAAGATGCCAAAACCATGAGGCAATCTGGTTTTAAGAGAGGAGATCAAGGAGTTTTGAATTGACCCAAAATGGCCAATAAAACTACAGTTTCAAGGCAGTAACCACTCCCACAGGGGCAGGCAGGCTGCTCAATGTTTATCACTGCCACTGATGAACAGAGAGACTTCCCTTTAGCCCAAGCAAAAATGGCCTCCAAGAAACTTACAAACAGTTCAGAACAGCAAGCCTGTAACTGAACTTTTTTAAATCTCAGAAAAGTGGGAAAAAGCAAGTTTTTTTTGTTTGTTTAAAGATAGCAGAGGTTCACAAGTATCAACAAGTTATAACAGTGCAGTAAATGACCCCACACTTGAGTGCTAGGCCAGAGACAGATAAAATGCAAGTTTTAAGAAAAAAACGATTTTAAAAATAAGTGCAAACAGGAAATTCAGTAAACAGCTCTAGGTTGTGTTCTAAATACAGTTACCAATGCAGAAATCAAGTTTAACAAGCCAGAAAATGCTCAAAGTAGGCGGCTATGCAGAAAAACTTAGCAAATAATCTGAAGAAAAATACTTAAAATCTCAAAAGTGGCTCCTTTCTTCTCTCAGCATTTTCTCCTCTTGGTGGGTGCTTCCCAACAGCCAACAAGTCTGAAAAGATGCCAAAACCATGAGGCAATCTGGTTTTAAGAGAGGGAGATCAAGGAGTTTTGAATTGACCCAAAATGGCCAATAAAACTACAGTTTCAAGGCAGTAACCACTCCCACAGGGGCAGGCAGGCTGCTCAATGTTTATCACTGCCACTGATGAACAGAGAGACTTCCCTTTAGCCCAAGCAAAAAATGGCCTCCAAGAAACTTACAAACAGTTCAGAACAGCAAGCCTGTAACTGAACTTTTTAAATCTCAGAAAAGTGGGGGAAAAAGCAAGATTTTTTATTTTTTTTTTAAAGATAGCAGAGGTTCACAAGTATCAACAAGTTATAACAGTGCAGTAAATGACCCCACACTTGAGTGCTAGGCCAGAGACAGATAAAATGCAAGTTTTAAGAAAAAAACGATTTTAAAATAAGTGCAAACAGGAAATTCAGTAAACAGCTCTAGGTTGTGTTCTAAATACAGTTACCAATGCAGAAATCAAGTTTAACAAGCCAGAAAATGCTCAAAGTAGGCGGCTATGCAGAAAAACTTAGCAAATAATCTGAAGAAAAATACTTAAAATCTCAAAAGTGGCTCCTTTCTTCTCTCAGCATTTTCTCCTCTTGGTGGGTGCTTCCCAACAGCCAACAACTCTGAAAAGATGCCAAAACCATGAGGCAATCAGGTTTTAAGAGAGGGAGATCAAGGAGTTTGAATTGACCCAAAATGGCCAATAAAACTACAGTTTCAAGGCAGTAACCACTCCCACAGGGGCAGGCAGGCTGCTCAATGTTTATCACTGCCACTGATGAACAGAGAGACTTCCCTTTAGCCCAAGCAAAAAATGGCCTCCAAGAAACTTACAAACAGTTCAGAACAGCAAGCCTGTAACTGAACTTTTTTAAATCTCAGAAAAGTGGGAAAAAGTAAGATTTTTTTGTTTTTTTTTAAAGATAGCAGAGGTTCACAAGTATCAACAAGTTATAACAGTGCAGTAAATGACCCCACACTTGAGTGCTAGGCCAGAGACAGATAAAATGCAAGTTTTAAGAAAAAACGATTTTAAAAATAAGTGCAAACAGGAAATTCAGTAAACAGCTCTAGGTTGTGTTCTAAATACAGTTACCAATGCAGAAATCAAGTTTAACAAGCCAGAAAATGCTCAAAGTAGGTGGCTATGCAGAAAAACTTAGCAAATAATCTGAAGAAAAATACTTAAAATCTCAAAAGTGGCTCCTTTCTTCTCTCAGCATTTTCTCCTCTTGGTGGGTGCTTCCCCAACAGCCAACAAGTCTGAAAAGATGCCAAAACCATGAGGCAATCTGGTTTTAAGAGAGGGAGATCAAGGAGTTTGGAATTGACCCAAAATGGCCAATAAAACTACAGTTTCAAGGCAGTAACCACTCCCACAGGGGCAGGCAGGCTGCTCAATGTTTATCACTGCCACTGATGAACAGAGAGACTTCCCTTTAGCCCAAGCAAAAAATGGCCTCCAAGAAACTTACAAACAGTTCAGAACAGCAAGCCTGTAACTGAACTTTTTTAAATCTCAGAAAAGTGGGAAAAAAGCAAGATTTTTTTGTTTTTTTAAAGATAGCAGAGGTTCACAAGTATCAACAAGTTATAACAGTGCAGTAAATGACCCCACACTTGAGTGCTAGGCCAGAGACAGATAAAATGCAAGTTTTAAGAAAAAAACGATTTTAAAAATAAGTGCAAACAGGAAATTCAGTAAACAGCTCTAGGTTGTGTTCTAAATACAGTTACCAATGCAGAAATCAAGTTTAACAAGCCAGAAAATGCTCAAAGTAGGCGGCTATGCAGAAAAACTTAGCAAATAATCTGAAGAAAAATACTTAAAATCTCAAAAGTGGCTCCTTTCTTCTCTCAGCATTTTCTCCTCTTGGTGGGTGCTTCCCCAACAGCCAACAAGTCTGAAAAGATGCCAAAACCACGAGGCAATCTGGTTTTAAGAGAGAGATCAAGGAGTTTGGAATTGACCCAAAATGGCCAATAAAACTACAGTTTCAAGGCAGTAACCACTCCCACAGGGGCAGGCAGGCTGCTCAATGTTTATCACTGCCACTGATGAACAGAGAGACTTCCCTTTAGCCCAAGCAAAAAATGGCCTCCAAGAAACTTACAAACAGTTCAGAACAGCAAGCCTGTAACTGAACTTTTTTAAATCTCAGAAAAGTGGGAAAAAAGCAAGATTTTTTTTGTTTTTTTTTAAAGATAGCAGAGGTTCACAAGTATCAACAAGTTATAACAGTGCAGTAAATGACCCCACACTTGAGTGCTAGGCCAGAGACAGATAAAATGCAAGTTTTAAGAAAAAACGATTTTAAAAATAAGTGCAAACAGGAAATTCAGTAAACAGCTCTAGGTTGTGTTCTAAATACAGTTACCAATGCAGAAATCAAGTTTAACAAGCCAGAAAATGCTCAAAGTAGGCAGCTATGCAGAAAAACTTAGCAAATAATCTGAAGAAAAATACTTAAAATCTCAAAAGTGGCTCCTTTCTTCTCTCAGCGTTTTCTCCTCTTGGTGGGTGCTTCCCAACAGCCAACAAGTCTGAGAAGATGCCAAAACCACGAGGCAATCTGGTTTTAAGAAGGAGATCAAGGAGTTTGGAATTGACCCAAAATGGCCAATAAAACTACAGTTTCAAGGCAGTAACCACTCCCACAGGGGCAGGCAGGCTGCTCAATGTTTATCACTGCCACTGATGAACAGAGAGACTTCCCTTTAGCCCAAGCAAAAATGGCCTCCAAGAAACTTACAAACAGTTCAGAACAGCAAGCCTGTAACTGAACTTTTTTCAATCTCAGAAAAGTGGGAAAAAAGCAAGATTTTTGTTTTTTGTTTTTTAAAGATAGCAGAGGTTCACAAGTATCAACAAGTTATAACAGTGCAGTAAATGACCCCACACTTGAGTGCTAGGCCAGAGACAGATAAAATGCAAGTTTTAAGAAAAAAAAACGATTTTAAAAATAAGTGCAAACAGGAAATTCAGTAAACAGCTCTAGGTTGTGTTCTAAATACAGTTACCAATGCAGAAATCAAGTTTAACAAGCCAGAAAATGCTCAAAGTAGGCGGCTATGCAGAAAAACTTAGCAAATAATCTGAAGAAAAATACTTAAAATCTCAAAAGTGGCTCCTTTCTTCTCTCAGCATTTTCTCCTCTTGGTGGGTGCTTCCCCAACAGCCAACAAGTCTGAAAAGATGCCAAAACCACGAGGCAATCTGGTTTTAAGAGAGGCAGATCAAGGAGTTTTGAATTGACCCAAAATGGCCAATAAAACTACAGTTTCAAGGTAGTAACCACTCCCACAGGGGCAGGCAGGCTGCTCAATGTTTATCACTGCCACTGATGAACAGAGAGACTTCCCTTTAGCCCAAGCAAAAAATGGCCTCCAAGAAACTTACAAACAGTTCAGAACAGCAAGCCTGTAACTGAACTTTTTTAAATCTCAGAAAAGTGGGAAAAAAGCAAGATTTTTTTGTTTTAAAGATAGCAGAGGTTCACAAGTATCAACAAGTTATAACAGTGCAGTAAATGACCCCACACTTGACTGCTAGGCCAGAGACAGATAAAATGCAAGTTTTAAGAAAAAAACGATTTTAAAAATAAGTGCAAACAGGAAATTCAGTAAACAGCTCTAGGTTGTGTTCTAAATACAGTTACCAATGCAGAAATCAAGTTTAACAAGCCAGAAAATGCTCAAAGTAGGCAGCTATGCAGAAAAACTTAGCAAATAATCTGAAGAAAAATACTTAAAATCTCAAAAGTGGCTCCTTTCTTCTCTCAGCATTTTCTCCTCTTGGTGGGTGCTTCCCCAACAGCCAACAAGTCTGAAAAGATGCCAAAACCATGAGGCAATCTGGTTTTAAGAGAGGGAGATCAAGGAGTTTGGAATTGACCCAAAATGGCCAATAAAACTACAGTTTCAAGGCAGTAACCACTCCCACAGGGGCAGGCAGGCTGCTCAATGTTTATCACTGCCACTGATGAACAGAGAGACTTCCCTTTAGCCCAAGCAAAAATGGCCTCCAAGAAACTTACAAACAGTTCAGAACAGCAAGCCTGTAACTGAACTTTTTTAAATCTCAGAAAAGTGGGAAAAAAGCAAGTCTTTTTGTTTTTTTGTTTTTTTAAAGATAGCAGAGGTTCACAAGTATCAACAAGTTATAACAGTGCAGTAAATGACCCCACACTTGAGTGCTAGGCCAGAGACAGATAAAATGCAAGTTTTAAGAAAAAAACGATTTTAAAAATAAGTGCAAACAGGAAATTCAGTAAACAGTTCTAGGTTGTGTTCTAAATACAGTTACCAATGCAGAAATCAAGTTTAACAAGCCAGAAAATGCTCAAAGTAGGCGGCTATGCAGAAAAACTTAGCAAATAATCTGAAGAAAAATACTTAAAATCTCAAAAGTGGCTCCTTTCTTCTCTCAGCGTTTTCTCCTCTTGGTGGGTGCTTCCCCAACAGCCAACAAGTCTGAAAAGATGCCAAAACCACGAGGCAATCTGGTTTTAAGAGAGGGAGATCAAGGAGTTTTGAATTGATCCAAAATGGCCAATAAAACTACAGTTTCAAGGCAGTAACCACTCCCACAGGGGCAGGCAGGCTGCTCAATGTTTATCACTGCCACTGATGAACAGAGACACTTCCCTTTAGCCCAAGCAAAAAATGGCCTCCAAGAAACTTACAAACAGTTCAGAACAGCAAGCCTGTAACTGAACTTTTTTAAATCTCAGAAAAGTGGGAAAAAAGCAAGATTTTTTTGTTTTTGTTTTTTTTAAAGATAGCAGAGGTTCACAAGTATCAACAAGTTATAACAGTGCAGTAAATGACCCCACACTTGAGTGCTAGGCCAGAGACAGATAAAATGCAAGTTTTAAGAAAAAACGATTTTAAAAATAAGTGCAAACAGGAAATTCAGTAAACAGCTCTAGGTTGTGTTCTAAATACAGTTACCAATGCAGAAATCAAGTTTAACAAGCCAGAAAATGCTCAAAGTAGGCGGCTATGCAGAAAAACTTAGCAAATAATCTGAAGAAAAATACTTAAAATCTCAAAAGTGGCTCCTTTCTTCTCTCAGTGTTTTCTCCTCTTGGTGGGTGCTTCCCCAACAGCCAACAAGTCTGAAAAGGAGGGAGATACCCTTATAAATGGAACACACACTCCTTTTCCCAATTTCTAAAAATGGTCCAGCCATGCTTGAGTCTTCATTGTGTAATCCTTTAAAACTCCTATTGTGGAGGCCAGAAGCTATGTAGCTGAAACACTGATATGTCCTTGCGGGGGTCATTTGCATATATCCCATGGGCATCCACATCGGGAGTTTTAAGGTTTTGAACAGTGGAGACTGTAACATCTCTGGGTCGTTCTTGCAGTTCTTACTGAATGGTTTGTCTGAGTCAGCTTTTTACCCTTTTGGAACTTTTTGAAAATGGGTGACCAGTATCACATTTTGAAAATCCAGTGATGCTGTTCATTTCATCCCTTTGACTTTAAAAAGGCATGTTATCCATTTGGTAGCATCCAAGTCTTCCATACAATATTCAAAAGGTGTGTTACCCATAAAACCTCAATAATGTCCTGCACCTTCAGCATTTCCAGTCAGATCCCATCCTCTCTTTCAGCCTTGCCACAGTGGAAATGTTTAATCATTACAGTAGCATCATCAACTAAAATGGATGCAATTCCACTGCCTGCCTATGGTGGCACTGCTTCCCCAGAGGAATGCACATTGGGCAGATGTTTGCTCTTTCCACCTCTTGATGATGTACTTACACGAGGGCGACTTGAGAAGGAAATAGTATAATAAAATAGTTCCTCAGAGAAAATGTAAACACACCAAACATTAATCATTAAACCACAATCCAGCAGAATGAATTATAATGGTCCCCTAAATTCTCTCTAGGCCTTTGTATAAGTTTAGAATTCCAAGTTTGTATGTACATTGATGGACTGACAGCCCACTAGGGGCTGGTTCATGCAGTGCTGATATTACTTGCCAGGATAGGGTGTAGTAACCCTCAGTCTTAAATTGGATTAAGCAAGTCTAGAAGAAATAGACAAATGGATCCACAGGAGATGCTGTTCTCACTGTATTCCCCCCAGTGCCATTGAATATCTCATGTTCCACAGGACGCTACGTCCCTAAAGTCACTGCTTCTGTTCCATGTTCCTAACCTCACTAGATATATTCCTAATTGGACTGGATCTGTTTTTAATGTTGATATTTATGCTCAGATCATTACTGTACATGTTCCTAATGTCAATGCTCACTCAGAATTTCTCTGTACAGGTCATACTTCCTTAGCAACACTGCATATGCCACATGTTTTCACTTTAGAGGACGTTTCTAATGTTTTTGCACATTTGTAATTTCCCTGTACAAATCATAAGGTCCTAATGTCACTGCATAACATCACATGTTCCTCACTTCACTAAATGTGTTCCAAAATCTCACTGTGCATTCATAATTTCCTTGTACAGGTCATGCATTCTTAATGTCGCTACAAATGTCACATGGTTCTCACTTCACAGCACATTTTTAATGTCACTGCACATTCACAATTTCTTTGTGCAAGTGGTAGGTTCCTAACAACACTATGTCACATGTTCCTCCTGAAAACATTACAATATACAAGTAGTGGTTAGGAAGCACTGGAGACGTAATCTAGACAGGATTAATGAAATGAAGAAGCAATGATCTTATGAAACCATACCAGGTTTATTTTATTTTATTTACCAAATCATAACGTGGAAGAGAACAATTAAAATTGAACATATTGGCGATGAAGAAAGGACATAGGTAGCCTTACTTATTTATTAATATAGCTATGCCTACTGATTACAATATTCTGGAAAATATAAAATTATAAAATATCAATACATGCTAGCAAAAGCCAAAGCAGTGAAATGAGCTTTCAGTAGTTTGTGTTTTCAGCGATGTGGTCGGGGTGAAATGAAATTCAGTGAATACTAACAAACTATCCTCACACTCTTTCTAGATCTATCCAAGGCTTTTGACATGGTTGACCACAAAATGCTTATAAATACCTTGAAGGCCTTCTCCTTAAACAACCATCCACTCCAATACTTTCAATCCTACCTGCAGGACAGGCAACAGGCAGTCCTATGGCAGGACATGCTATCATCTCGCCTACCCATCACATTAGGAGTCCCCCAGGGCTCGATACTAGGACCCCTTCTTTTCTCCATCTTTATCATAGGTTCATAGGTTCATACTAGACTATCTACCCTAGGGCATTTATATGCCTAGCCAGAGTGTGTTTGGCTTTCGACACCCATTTTAAATTAATTTTGCTATGCCCTTTTTCAAGGTTAGTATACTG
Organism: Protopterus annectens; assembly: GCF_019279795.1. NCBI lineage: Eukaryota > Metazoa > Chordata > Ceratodontiformes > Protopteridae > Protopterus > Protopterus annectens. The sequence continues at coordinate 1,156,810,268 of NC_056748.1, forward strand.
TGCCTCTGTCTAACAGTGACACAGAAGTGATACCCGGGGTAAACCTACTATATAGGTTCATGACCTTCATTCAGTCATCCCAGATGCTACCTGCATTCAATATGCGAATGACTCCACCTTGATTTGTTCTGACACCTCACCAGCTACTTTATTCACATTAACCCAAAATACCTTCAATACAGTGGACAGATTGCTCTCCAATCAACATCTAATCTTAAACCCCAAAAAAACTAAGCTGCTCCTCTTCTCCCCCACATGCAGGACCCCCCCCACCATGCTTTACCATAACCGCTAACAATGGCACTATCATCTCCCCTGAAGCCCAAACAAAACTACTGGGTGTCATAGTTGATAACAACCTGAAGTCTGATGCATATCAATCAAACTACCACAACCATTAATAAAAATCTTGGCTCCTTTTACAGAATCAAACCTTTTCTTACTCCACTTGCTAGAACTGCAATTGCTCGCTCCCCTCTACTATCAACTCTTCTCTCCGCTTCACCTTTATTCCCCAACTTAAACAAAATAGATCTTAATAAACTGTCCTACTACTATAACCACATTGCCAGATTTGCTACTGGCACAGCCCACTGGACACACCACTGTCACAACCTAAATTGCCTAGGATGGCTTGAACTGCCTATTCATTCAACCAGCTAATAGTGGCACATAAAGTCCTTTACCAACCAGAAAATACACCTGCACTAAAAAATATTATCAGCCCCTACACCAGCACCCAGCCACTACTATCATCCACTAGACTCCTAGTTCAAACATACAAATCCAACTACTCAGCTGGGGACTGTCTGTTTGCCAACTCTGTTGGAAAAACATGGAACAGACTCCCAGCTGACTTGACCTTAGAACCTTCACTAACTTGATTCAAAAACAAAGTTAAGAAATACTTCAAAACTTATTGGTTATGTCCTTGCACTAACCCCGACTAGTGACCTATTTCTTAGGTGCCTTACCTTCAGCTACTTCTAACGTTTTTCTACCACACCATTTCGGGAAGGGTCAATTGTATAACTGCTGCTCAATGCGTCTTAAACCTGAATGTAATGTTATGTATATATAACTTTGAAAATAATGTTATGTTTTGTAAAGTGTTTTATAATAATTTAGTATTATATGTGCTAAATGCTGGTATTGCTTATGACTGTAATCTGCTTGAAACTAGCATTTACTAAATGTTCAATGTGTATTATTATCTTGGAGCTTTTCTCCCTGGGCCTCTGCTGAAAATGGACATATATCTAGTCAGACTATCCTGGTCAACAAATGTAAAATAAAATAAAATAAATAAATAAAATATATGGGTTTGATTCAAATGCTCAAAGTCTCAAGAGTTAAGACAAAACACAACTGCAAACTCAATAAAACTAAAACAAAGGCAAATCCACCAAGTAATAGTCCACGATACAACATAAAAGTTTATAAAATTTATTGTGCACGCTTTCATGCACTTCTCATAAGTGCACTTCTTCAGACAAAACAAAATACAAGCTGTGGCAATATATAAAAGAAAATAATTAACACATATAATTGATTACCAAAATTCAATTAGAAAGATTCAATTAAAAATTAAAGCCATCCTAAACCTTTAGAACAGCACACATTCAAAACTCAATAACAGCACTACCAGCAGACAAAATATTACTACAAAACCATATATTCTCCACATAAAATTAATAAAAGTTATTTATTAAATGAAGACCATAAATAGCTCATGGTTAGCGTTCCAAAGCTTTTAGCTTAAGTAAACACTTTATAGAACAAACGTCGTTGATTCCTGGATACACATAAGCATTAGTTTTTAATTGCCACAATAACTCTTGCTCCTCTAATTTCAGATGCCAAGGCCCCCCTCTTGGGTTTCTACATACTTGTTGAACCACTGTGAATAAAAAACTATGAGTATTAAATTATTTTATATGCCTAGCTAAAGCATTAGTTACCATACCTTTTGATATGGCATACATATGTTCATAAATGCGCTGTTTAAGTTGGCGTTCGGTCTTTCCCAGATAAAATACTGGGCATGACTGACATGAAGCCAAATATATAACGCCTTGACTTTCACAATTATACTTATCATGTATGGAATATCTGCTACCTTTAATATAGAAAAAAGACCCCATTAAAATATATTTACAATAATTACATCTACCGCATTTATACATACCCTTTCTATGTTTATACTGTTTATGCGGTAGTTGAAATAATGTTTTCAAAGAAGGTCCTTTCTTAAAAGTCATCAGTGGTTTCAGGCCAAGAATTTTATTAAGCCCTTGTTCTTGTGAAATGAGATTCCAATTGTTATTTAAAATCTCTCTGAGTTGTAAAGAAACATCATTAAATTGTGTCAGAAAACTGCCAACATAATTTCTGCCATCTGACGATACTATTTGTTTTAGTTCCGTGTTAACAGTATCAGACATATCAGTTATATTATCATATTCATAACCTTTAATCAAAATTGGACCTAATAATTCACCAGATCTTTTACATCCCACTTCTTTGGTTAGAGCTTGAATCAGTGTGAGTGGATAACCTCGATTAAGAAACATTTCTTCTAAAAAGCTGCACTCTTGATGAAAATCTTCATCATTGGAGCACTGATCTGGCATCTGAAATTAGAGGAGCAAGAGTTATTGTGGCAATTAAAAACTAATGCTTATGTGTATCCAGGAATCAACGACGTTTGTTCTATAAAGGGTTTACTTAAGCTAAAAGCTTTGGAACGCTAACCATGAGCTATTTATGGTCTTCATTTAATAAATAACTTTTATTCATTTTATGTGGAGAATATATGGTTTTGTAGTGATATTTTGTCTGCTGGTAGTGCTGTTATTGAGTTTTGAATGTGTGCTGTTCTAAAGGTTTAGGATGGCTTTAATTTCTAATTGAATCTTTCTAATTGAATTTTGGTAATCAATTACATGTGTTAATTATTTTCTTTTATATATTGCCTCAGTTTGTATGTTATTTTGTCTGAAGAAGTGCACTTATGAGAAGTGCATGAAAGCGCTCACAATAAATTTTATAAACTTTTATGTTGTATCGTGGATTATTACTTGGTGGATTTGCCTTTGTTTTCATTTTCTCAAGAGTTAAGAGTTTGAGCAACTGAACTGCTGGTTGTAAAGTTGGAAAATAAGCTTTTCGAACAGTGATGCTATTTAGGAGAGCAAGATTGCAGTACAGGGGGGTTGGGAAACATCCCCTTTCCCCACTGTAGTGTGATCTCAGAATTGGCAGTGAGTATAGGGTGCAAGGGGACTTGCCCTCTCCAAAAAAGTATCTTTTGTTTTGCTTCAAATCTCTGTGATTCAATGTATTGGTTATTTCAACCTTTGTGGTTTGAACTCTTATGGTGTATGCCTTAACGTTCAAACTTTTGATAGTCTGAACATCTGTCATACATCAGTATATTTATTTATCCTTTGATGATTGGGTTGGTCCCACTAGGCTAGTACCCTCTTTTCTGTGGAGACCTGAGGTTGTATTTATAGTAGTAGTAGGGGAAATTTGGCCAAGGCATTGATAGGTGCTGTGGGATCTTTTATAGCGACTTAAGCTACCACCGTCTCAAGCAGATGGGGCCACAGTTTACTATCTCATTCAAAGGATGGCACACTCAGGAGTGCAGCACCACCCTTATGGTGTACTGCAATTTCAGCAATCTATCTTCCTGGTGTTTGAATAGAACCCACAGCCTTTTGCACCAAAGGTGAGTGTAATACCTGTTGCTCTACTGACACTAACATTTTATATATATATATATATATATATATATATATATATATATATATATATATATATATATATATATATATATATATAAGTATAAACACTTAAAATGAGAGCAACCCCCAAATATCAATACCTGTTTTGTTGACACTCTGCGATCACTATAGACAGATGGTCGACATGTGCGAAATCGACAATCCCCAGGCTTGGAGAATATGCCCCTTCCCCAGAGATTGTGCAATCGCAGAGTTAGTATATATAATTAGCAGGGGGCATGAGGGTGCAGCTTACTCCCCCTACAAAAAATACTGTTTCGTAACTTGCATACTCTGGGGTTACACTTGGAATATGTCCATTTCTAATTTAACAACCTGTCCGTGTATATGCAAACCATATACAGTCCACCGCTTGCCTTAATTCTTTCAGGCTTGACTATGTGGAGCCATGCCCCTCTGCAATATCCAAATAAATATGAAGCCTACGTGTTTCATGTGGTATTTCACATATACTTATTGCTTATCTTTAGGTACTTTATTCTCTTACTATAAGTAAGAGTATTTTTCAAAGCACCTTCACTTTTCTTTAGCATGAATAACCTGCAATATGTTTGTTTGCATATATGTGTAGTGTCACTCTTCGTGGATAATTTTTATGTAGCTATAAAATCCCAGAGTACAAATAACATTTTCAGTGTTTATTCTAAAATGTCCTTTCATGAAGTGTATCTTGTATCCCTCCCTAGTTGCAGCTGTCTACATTTCCTTAAATTCTTAAGTTTATCAATATCTTGTGGTAATGTGGTACCTTATTTTCTTTCCTTGTAACACTGCAATTAAAGTTTGTCATTGCAGTAGTAAACATATTAATTATTGCATATTGTTTCCTTAAATGCTTCCACTCTGTCTTTCATTCCAGTGTTTGCATACACACATTAATCATAAAGGATTTATTTTCACACTTAGATATGTTATCAACATCTTCCCTGTTTTTCCTATTGTTACATCCAATATTTTAACACCTGGATTTTTTTATCAGTATTTTAGGTACTTGCATATTATTGCAACCAGATTCAAAATGGCAAGTAATGGGAAGGTGTTAAATCAAGAAAGTATGCAGGCTGTGAAATCCAAATGAGAAAGAAGAACTGCTGAGAATGAGAACATGGGTATTTGTAGATGTGATGAGTATAAATAGTTAAAAGAAGTGCAAATCTTTGTTTGTGGACCACAGCCCCTGAATACTGTCATGTGTGATAAAACACATCATGATCAAAGGCAGGTTGCATTCTTAGTTGCTTTTGACACAGACTGGATTTATATATTTCATAATACAGAAGTGGTATTGCGTGTGGGTGCTGTATACTTTAGAAGTTCAACTTTTGCTGTTGGAGTGAGGTGGCAATTTACTAAATGTCTGCTGCTATGTTTTGACTATATGTTTATGAAGAAAATTGATGACGTTTGAGGAGAGTGTGAGATGGAAAGCTGGGTACAGGCAGTGTATACCTCAAGAACTTTTCTATATCCATTATAGAACTGCACTTGGTTATAATATTCTGTAAGGGAAAATTATAATTGAAAAAGAATTACAATCATACTGTGTTGGTCATGTTTAGAAATATATAGATTGTGTGACCTGTGTTTGATTGAAGAAGGGCCCTGATCTGGTAGAAGGAGCACTCATATTTGTGGATGCCGTGTTCAGTTGCTCCCCATACTCCTCCCACTCCACCCATTCAGTTTATAAGGAGAAAGAGACTAGTAAAGGTTACTGAAGTCCCAACTTGCAAGTATACAGTCACTACAGTAACTCCCACAACGTAACATAGTTATCCTGTGTTGTTTTGAAGGACCTTTCCATAGTTACGTTTTATCGCCATCCTCGAAGAGGAATTTGAGAGTTATACTTCTTCATGACTTATGACCCAATGTCAGAGATACCTAGTTAGTAGCTTACCCACCTCAGCAAAAACACAATGACTTGTTTGCACATACTTTGAAGAATTATGACACATTGGGAATCTGGCTGCAATAATATGCAAGAACCATATTTTTAATATCTGAACACCTCTTATCCAAATGTCCAAACTACCTCCCTTACTCACATTCTCAGAAATTGTTCTCTATGCTATTAGTCTACAAATCTAGTATCTGAAAGACAGCAAATATCAGTCTCCACCCTCTTACACCAACCCAAAGCTAACCTTCCCTTTTTATGTATGTGTCATTACTAGACCTCTTATTTGTTCTTTACCTCCATTTTAACATATTTCAAAATAAATATCACTTTCCACTTCAGTAATATGCACAAAATTCTCATTTCCTCTTCCTTAGATTCCACTGTTTCACAACGTATCTTTTATTGCATTTGTCACTTCAGTTTAATTGTCAGTTAAAGGCTTTGCTTCATTTAAATTAATACAATCTTGTATATCCACATTATTCATTCCCATGTAATCTGCTTCACTAACAATTAACTGTTGCTACTTCAATTGAAAAAAAACAATATTCATACTTTCGTTTTCAGTTTCACTAATAGCATTCTTTTTAGTAATTAAATCACAAATGACCTTCACCTTTACATTTGATGCATACAAGTTTACACTGTTTTACATAAATCTCCTTTCCAGTGACATTTTTAACATTCATTAATTTTGCATCTTCTCCACAAACAGAAACATTTAAATGCATTCTTTCATTGAAACTTTTCAGTGCTTGATACTTTTTATCATTTTGAATATTTGCATTACTCATTAGTGTTATTTGCTTCACTTACATATTATTGCTACTTTTATTTTAAAAGTCAGTATCTGTGCTTCCTTCATTTTCCAGTTTCACTAGCTGCATTCTCTTAGTAATTAAATTGCAGCCAAACCATAAATGACCTCCAGCATTACTTTTACTTCATTTAAGTTTGAATTGCTGCACATAATGGCACCTCTCCACACACAATGACCTTTTGTGTATTTCTTAACTTTGCATCTTCTCCAGAGTGAAACATGTTTTATAATTCCCTCTTTCCACTGACAGTTGTAACACTTGATAAATGTTTAATTGTGTTGTAGGTAATAGCACCCCAAATCCCATGCACCTGTCCATAGCCTCCTGTGACTGTATTGTATGCAATAGCACCCCCAATTCCCATCCCATGCACCTGTCCATACCCTCCTGTGACTGTATTGTATGCAATAGCACCCCCAATTCCCATCCCATGCACCTGTCCATTTCATCCTGTCATCTAGGACTTCTTTTACCTCATATATCATTGTACAGTAGTCTTTGAAATATGAAACAATTCCTCTTTAGCCATGTCATGAGTTTTAAACTGTATAATCAACTCACACTTGTTTTAGATCCATACTCATTCTATGGAAAACAGTTCCCTTTTCTGGCAAAGGCTTCCATGAACTTCTCTGCTAAAGCAAAAAAGGATCACATATTACATCACACAGCCACTCAGTTCCCAATTGATTCAGAGTAGCCACTGCCTTACAGCCAAGTGGTTAAGTGACAGTGTCCCAGATAACATGCCTATTAGCATTTTTTTCAGTTTTTATATAAATGAATGCTTTTTTTAGGTGCCACAGCTTGCCACACTGCTTCCCTTCAACTATCCTGCAGTGGGACTTCTCAGCTTCACAGAACCGTCTTGAGATCATAGAGTTACCACACTATTACCCTGGGCCATATTTTTTTCAGTGGTGAAAGGCTCTAAGGATTCAAAGTCTGAATAAACAAACACTGTCAGTACACCACCCCAAAAATTATCAGCATAATGTTGAACAGACACCAACAGGGGAACAAGTAAGCCATGAATGAAAGCACAGAACCAAAGAATCAACCTCTGCACAACAGGTCATAGGTCTGTTCCCCCCACACCCCCCCTTATTTAATATTCTCACTCCAGGGTTGCACTGCAGTGGGGCAGGGGCTATATTCCATTTTCGACCAAATGAACTTCGACCAAGTGAGCTTTCAGTGAAGTGCAATGCCTGGTATCATTTTCGACTAAGTGTAATTCGACGAAATGTATGGAATCCATATAGATATATATATATATATATATATATATATATATATACACACACACATACATACATACATACATACACACACACACACACACACACACACACACACACACACACACACACGCACACACACATATAAGCAACAATGAGAAATTTGAAATACTGACCCTTATTATGCCTAATATTGCTTTTGGGGCTAAGCAATAAGAGATTTGGGTAAACTGTACCATGTATGAACAAAACAGGAACAGCTATGTTTTTCCTCATTTCCTGGTTTTAACAATAGATGAGCACTTATTGTCAAGGAATTATGGGGGATAGAAAGTTCTCTTTACCCCAAAGATGTACAATCTCAGTTAGTATTTTTAGGGATGTTGAAGTGTGGTGGTGTGAGGGGAAGGGGCTTGTCTCCTAGAAAATCCTTTTTTTAGAATTCTCTTAAAACCAATAATGTATGTTTTCAACTTGACAGTTTTGATCATTTCTGCTATGATGTTTAGCAGTGCAATATTCAACTTTAAATCAAAGGACTTTCGGTGCAGCAAATACCATCAAGGTAAATGAATGTTGTCTCACTCCCTTATCACATGTATCACAGCTGATCATGGCATATACAGCACGCAGAATTTCCCTGCCTAGCAGGTAAGGCTTAAGCCATATCTCTGCTGCTGCTATTAAGTTAGGGATAACTGGGATAACCAGCTGTGGAAAGGAAATGTTATTGCATATGCTACATGCATTTTGATGACTTCTCAAGTCCATTCTGTTCTTCCTAGGATATAACTCAGAATCAAATGAAATATAATTGCCAAAAGCTGAGTCAAGGATAGACTGAATATTATTGCAAATAAGAAGTGATCTTTTGGTAAGTTTTCATCTATATTGGAACCAGTACAGTGCCTCTGAATATGCTGTTTAATATTTACAGCTGAAAAGAACAGTGCAAATTTAGACATATTAATTAGTCTATGATCCAGATAACTGATTATTCTTCTGTAAATATGATCTTTCATAGCAAAAACGTTGCTTTGATGATCTATAAGATGACAGGTGAGAAACGGGAATTAAATAAAAAGTGCACCAAGAAACAAAGCCATGTGTACAAAGAAAGTAATAGAACATAGCATGCACAGAGTGCTAAGGTGCAGACCTAATACATGACACAGCGCTGTGCTGATTTGCTGGCTAATTTTAGATAAGAGTTAGTAAGGCTATATAAGCCAACGTAGCTAAGGGGGAGAGACAAGTGGGTGGGCATAATTAACCTTGGTATGTAAAGAATGTTATTTTTGCCCAAATTGGTTAACTGCCAGGACACATACTACTGACAGGCTCATTGATCTAGCTGAACTCTCTTCTTTACAGCAGATATTAATACATAGTGGGGGCCTTACTGGTTAGAGAAGGGGCCCTGCAGCTGCATTGTAAGGGCAACATTTGGTGAATGTGTGGTGTTGGAGTGTTGATGTTGTTAGTGTAGCAGTATGGTACAAGCTAAACTGGTATGGTTGGCTAGATTTGTACAACCAGAACTGTACAAAACTAAGGATTGTTTGTCGCATCTTGAGTTTAAATCATTTGATAAGGCTTATAACCAATGGTAGAAAGTTCAAAGCATAAATTACTAGAGCAGAGGTTAGCATTCAAAACTTCATTGTAAAGTAATCAAAGTTGTTTTCCATTTAATAAAACAGATGTGAGGAGACAGTAATAGAATAAATGCTAGTCCCTTCATATTTTGGCCTGTTGATTGTAAGTTAGTCTGTTAAAGATGTAATGTGTCTTTAAGAAGTTATAAGTGAGAGTGGTGAGTGTGACTAAGAATGAAAAGCAATGCATGATAGGTAGGATAAGAGTGGATAGGCAAGCAGGGTGGTCCCAAGTCCCACACTTCAGCATTAGTTTAATGCCATGTACAGGGTCAGAGTAGCTCAGGGATTAACCATCACATTTTGATGATGATAGCAGTTGGCAGATGCTTACAACAGGTGAATCCTGCACCTAGGCTACTCCAAAGTGTGATAGTGATTTACTTTCTACAAAGTTGCAAACAAACAATGTCATAGTCATTTGTACTTCCTTCTGTGCAGGAAGTGCCAGCATAATACAATTCACAGTTTATAGGTACACTTCTAAATTGACTTCTTAAATACATAGAACAGTGTATGTCTTCACCTCTTAAACTATACTGGGCTGTTCTACTCCAGTATACCTTTCATTCTGGAGAGCGAGAGGAACTGCCGCTCTGACTTTGATCATTTTGTTTGCAGCCCGCTTTGCATGTCTTGAACAATGTCTGCCTTCAGCTTTTAGGGTATGCTGTGATGTAAGAAAACCAGTACTCTTGTCAGTTTCAGTTTTGACACTGGAAACTCAGTGTGCAGTACATTTTAAATATGTAGACCAATGTCTGTCTTCATCTGTTAGAGTGAGCTATGAGAAAGCCATATACTTGACAATATGAGAGTGGTGGAAATACTGTTGTGACAAGGGGCATCCATTGATAGAAAGTTGACTTTAGCTACTGTATCTGTCTTCTGAACCTGTATAGCATTTTTCATATACTCCTCCATCAAAGTGGTGGTCACTTTGTTAGTATGAGAAATTTTCCCTATTTCATGCTGTGGTCAGTCTCATGACTACTCTGCAAGCCTATACTGGTACATTCAAGGCCCATAGGTCAAGCTACAATTCACAGTCACTCTCTGTGGCAGCTTTTTTGTACCATTTGCCTCTTTTTTCTGGTTCTCAACCACTCTGTTGCTTGGAGAGTGTTCATAGATAAGGTAATGTTCATTGCTGCCAGGGTCAGTAAGATCATCATGTCTTTCTTTTCATACTGGCCAGTTGTCTCTGCAAAACCTTATGCTTTGGCTGTACTGCAATACCTATTACTGTGAAAATGTGCTCATCATAACATGTTATAGTTCAATCCAATAACCAAAACGATCAGGACAGCCAAACGGTTCAGAGTGTAACTTTCATTACAAAACCATTGGTTTTCAATAAAAGTTACACTCAAAACAGTTTGGTTGTCCTGATAATTTTGGTTTTTGGATTTTGCTTGGTTTACGATCTGAAGTGGCTGCTTTTGCTGTTTCATATAACATGTTATAGTTAGTAAATGTGCTGTATTTATATACAATAAGGTGTACACTGAATAGCACACTGATATTATACATCATTTTGTAATCTTTGGCAAAGACATTGTCATTGTTGGGAGTTTTACAGCATTCAGAAGTGTTATATTGTAAAATACTTCACTCGATAAATATGTGAGACCATTAGTATCTCTGAGAGTTAAACAATCGAAACTGCTGGCATGCACAATGTTGTTTGCAATTAAAACTGTAATGTGTCTGTGTTTGCATGTGTGAGTGCACATGTAGTGTAGGTCCCCCACATTTGTCGAATACTGTATCTTTGACAAATGCAGGGGGTGTAGCTTAATATTGATGGTACAGACAGCTGAGCAGTGGAAACGTCAATGGTGTGTAATAGTGACAGGTAAGTCTAGACGTTATCAACTTTCCACAAACAAACTTAGCTCCTTCCACAAACAAACTTAGCTGCTTCGAATCCATTCACACAGAACAACTTCACTCCCCTTTACCCAGCTTTTCTTTCTCACCTATACCTACCGCCACTATAAAAAAAATACTACTTAAACTCAAGCCTGGCACCAATGCCCCCTGAAAACCTACCTCCAGAATTCCTACAAATATAAGCTATTCCATCAGCATACTTGTTAATAATCCTACTTAGAAGTCCCACATACCTACAATTTGGAAAAATTCTCCCTCTTCATAAAGGCATAAACAACACTGGCATCTCTAACTTTCGATCTATTGCTATCCTCTCGCCCAAACTCTGGCCTCACGCATTCTAATACTATCGACCAAACTCACCCTATAAACTCTGCAAATAATAACTACCTCTTCACACCACTCAAATCAACTAACTCAGACCTACTTGCAATACACTTTAACCTCAGAAGCCTCCTCAATAAAATTCAAGACTTCCATGCAAGCCTTACACTCTACTCCCCTGACATAGCCATAATTACTGAAACCTGGCTTAAGCCACACATAAAAACTGAGGAATTACTCCCTCAAGGCTATTATCTTATGAGAAAGGATAGGTTATCCAAACGTAGGTGTGGTATTGCCATAATGTACAAGAACCACCTCAACTTAGTTCAATTCTCCATCACACCACCTCAGCTTCCCACTGCTGAAATTTGAATAACATGCTTACAAATTAATGACTAAAAAACTATCATCTTAATAGCCATCTATTTCCCACCCGCTAACAACCTCTCTCACATTGAAACTATTCTTGAATGGGCATCCTCTAACTATTCTCAAGAGACTATAATACTTGGTGATCTTAATCTTGACTGATTTTCCTGCTCTTCTAACTCCCTGACCAACTTCATCAACCTGTAAGCTTTTACCCAAAGTATTTCTCAACCCACACATATAGACAAGGTCTCTAACAAGCATTCTGTACTCAACTGGAGCTTAACAAATAAATCCAATTACAACTATTTCCTATTCAGAATCTGAAGATGTTTTGGAAAAAAACGTACTGTTAAGGGATCAGCGTTATTCTACTGTTCTGTGCTGTGTTAATAAAGGTCCTGGGGAGTAAACGGCTGTCCGAGTGCTTTTCAAGAATTAAAACTAATAAACTCAGAACTTGGCAAACTATATTCAGTACACTCACACTCACTCACACACACACACACACACACACACACACACACACACACACACACACGATGTGTGTGTGTGTGTGTGTGTGTGTGTGTGTGTGTGTGTGTGTGTGTGTACAGTAACCATTTGAAATATCAGAACCCACTAGAGTGAGTCCTGAATGGCTGAGAGAAAGGAGTTAGATATAGTAAGTCCAAGATGTCATTTCTCAGAGTTTCCCTTTTCATCAAGGTATGTCGATCTCGGAGTTGGCATATATATATCTATATCTATATCTATATATATATATATATATATATATTATTTTATTTTTATTTTTATTTTACATTTGTTGACCGGGATAGTAGTCTGGCTGGATGCATGTCCATTTTCAGCAGAGGCCCGGGGAGAAAAGCTACAAGGGTAAGCAAATACAGCATTACATAATACCAGCATTACATATTACAAACAGACTATTTACAGAGATTACATAAGTAAGCAAGTTAAACAAATTCCACAGGTTACAGTTAATCCTGAGCACAAGTCAGGATTAAATTAAATTACACAGTAAACTGGTTAACAGATTTTTACACATTCTAGAGAGAGTTAGCCAGGCTTGATACATTGACATAGCCAGTTAAGTGACAAATGTTGTTTGAGTCTAGTTTTAAATTGACCTAAGGTGGAAAGTAAGGTAATATCAGCTGGAAGAGAGTTCCAGGATCTACTTGCAGAGTTTGCAAAGAGAGAAACACCGGCTGTGTTATTAATTTTGCTAGTCTGAATTAGTAGTTTGTTAGAGGATCGAAGTGGTCTAGGATTGTTATAGGGGGTGATAATATTTTTAAGTGCAGGAGTATTGTCCGGTTTATAGAGGATTTTATAGGCCATAATCAGTTGGTTATACTGGATTAGGCTGGGTAGTTCAAGTTACCCAAGCTGATTTAGATTGATGCAATGATGTGTCCTAAAAGGCAGCCCAGTGGCAAACCTGGCAATGTGGTTGTAGCAAATTGAGAGTTTGTTAAGGATAGTCTTGTTTAAATTAGAGAGTAGAGGGGATGCATACAGAAGGGTTGAAAGAAGGTGAGAGCGAGCTATGGCAATTTTAGCTGGAGGGGATAGGAAGGCTTTTATTCTGTAAAGTGACCCTAGTTTTTTATTGATGGTTTTGATAGTTTGGTTAACATGTAGGTCAAATTTTAGATTATTGTCTATATATATATAATATATATATATATATATTTATATATATATATATATATATATATATATATATATATATATATATATATATATATATATATATATATATATAAGTTTGGAGGGGGAGCTTGCAAACCCAGCCATTGGGGATGCACAAGCCAGTGCATTTCTTTGTGCCAGTCCCAAGCCCGGATAAATGGGGAAGGTTGCGTCAGGAAGGGCATCCGGCGTAAAATTTTGCCAGATCATACATGCAGAAAACAGTACAGAAATACATACCGGATCGGTCGAGGCCCGGGTTAACAACGACCGCCACCAGTACTGTTGACCAACAGGGTGCTGGTAGAAACTGGGCTACTGTTGGCCGAAATATGAGAAGGGGGGGGCATGCCCGAAGGCAGGTAAAGGCTAGGGCTGTGATAGTGAGGGTCGGAACTTTGAATGTTGGCAGTATGACTGGTATAGGGAGAGAGCTAGCTGATATGATGGACCGAAGAAAGGCTGGTATATTGTGTGTGCAAGAGACCAGATGGAAGGGGAGCAAGGCTAGGTGTATCGGAGGCTTTTCAAATTGTTTTATCATGGTGTGGATGGGAGGAGAAATGGTGTAGGCATTATCCTGAAGGAACAGTATGCTAAGAGTGTTTTGGAGGTGAAAAGAGTGTCAGATAGAGTGATGTTTATGAAGCTGGAAATTGATGGTGTAATGATGAATGTTGTTAGTGCATATGCTCCACAAGTTGGGTGTGCGATGGATGAGAAAGAAAATTCTGGAGTGAGCTGGATGAAGTGGTGATGACTGTACCCAAGGATGAGAGACTGGTGATTGGAGCAGATTTCAGTGGGCATGTTGGCAAAGAGAACAGAGGGGATGAGGAAGTGATGGGTAGGTATGGTGTTAAGCAAAGGAATGCAGAAGGTCAGATGGTAGTGGATTTTGCAAAAAGGATGGACAGGCACTGGGTGGCAGTGAAGAGTTACCGAATAGCTGGGTAACTACAAAAGAGCTAGTAAGAGAGATGGCTAGAAAGGTGCTTGGTGTGACATCTGGAAAGAGGAAGGAGGACAAGGAGACCTGGTGGTGGAATGAAGAAGTACAGGAGAGTATACAGAGAAAGAGGTTGACAAAGAAGAAGTGGGATTGTCAAAGAGATGAAGAAAGTAGACAAGAGTATAAGGAGATGAGGTGCATGGCAAAGAGAGAGGTGGTGAAGGCTAAGGATAAGGCATATGAAGAGTTGTATAAAAGGTTGGACACTAAGGAGGGCAAAAAGGACCTGTACTGACTGGCTAGACAGAGGGACCGAGCTAGTAAAGATGTGCAGCAGGTAAGGGTGATAAAGGATAATGAGGGAAACGTACTCACAAGTGAGGAGTGTGTGTTGAGCAGATGGAAAGAGTACTTTGAGGGGTTGATGAATGAAGAAAATGAGAGGGAGAGAAAGTTGGATGATGTGCAGATAGTGAATCCTGAAGTGCAGTGGATTAGCAAGGAGGAAGTAAGGATAGCTATGAAGAGGATGAAGAACAGAAAGGCTGTTGGTCCAGATGACATACCTGTGGAAGCATGGAGGTGTTTAGGTGAAATGGCAGTGGGGTTTTTAACTAGATTATTTAATGAAATCTTGGAAAGTGAGAGGATGCCTGAGGAATGGAGAAAAAGTGTTTTGGTACCGATTTTTAAGAATAAGGGTGATGTGCAGTGCTGTAGTAACTATATAGGTATTAAACTGATCAGTCACAGCATGAAGTTATGGGAAAGAGTAGTGGAAGCTAGGTTAAGAAGGGATGTGATGATTAATGATCAGCAGTATGGTTTCATGCCAGGAAAGAGCACTACAGATGCGATGTTTGCTCTGAGAGTGTTGATGGAGAAGTACAGAGAAGGTCAGAAGGAGTTGCATTGTGTCTTTGTGGATTTAGAGAAAGCATATGACAGGGTGCCTAGAAAGGAGTTGTGGTATTGTATGAGGAAGTCGGGAGTGTCACAGAAGTATGTAAGAGTGGTACAGGATATGTGCGAGGGTAGTGTGACAGTGGTGAAGTCTGCGGTGGGAGTGACGGATGCGTTTAAGATGAAGGTGGGATTACATCAAGGATCAGCTCTGAGCACTTTCTTATTTGCAATGGTGATGGACAGGTTGACAGACGAGATCAGATAGGAGTCCCTGTGGACTATGATGTTTGCATATGACATTGTGATCTGTAGTGAGAGTAGGGAACAGGTGGCGGAGACCCTGGAGAGGTGGAGATATGCTCTAGAGAGAAGAGGAATGAAGGTCAGCAGGACTAAGACAGAATATATGTTTGTGAATGAGAGGGAGGATAGAGGAATGGTGAGGATGCAGGGAGGAGAGGTGGTGAAGGTGGATGAGTTTAAGTACTTAGGAACAACAGTTCAGAGTAATGGTGAGTGTGAAAGAGAGGTGAAGAAAAGAGTACAGGCAGGATGGAGTGGGTGGAGAAGAGTGTCAGGAGTGATTTGTGACAGACGAGTACCAGTAAGAGTGAAAGGGAAGGTCTACAAGAGGGTAGTGAGACCAGCTATGTTATATGGGTTGGAGACAGTGGCATTGACAAAAAGGCAGGAGTCAGAGCTTGACGTGGCAGAGCTGAAGATGTTAAGATTTGCACTGGGTGTGACGAGGATGGACAGGATTAGGAATCAGTATATTAGAGGCTCAGCCCAGGTTGGAAGGTTTGGAGACAAAGCCAGACAGGCAAGATTACATTGGTTTGGACATGTGCTGAGGAGGAATGCAGAGTATATTGGGAAAAAGATGCTAAGGATGAAGCTGCCAGGTAACAGGAAAAGAGGGAGGCTTAAGATAAGGTTAATGGATGTGGTGAGAGAGGACATGCAGGTGGTTGGTGTGACAGAGCAAGATGCAGGGAGGACAGGAAGAAATGGAAACAGTTGATCTGCTGTGGCGACCCCTAACGGGAGCAGCCAAAAGAAGAAAAAAAGGAGGGGGAGCTTGCACCCATATGGGTGGTGCAGGGTGGGACTTGAACCCACTGCAAAAAGAGGTTTAAAGGAGAAGAGTGATTTTGAAATTCCATCTTCTCCTGGGCTTTCATGGTTTTTTTTGGCATTTGGCATTCCAAGTTTCGACATTTCAATAGGGAGCATAAATATATATATATATATATATATATATATATATATATATATATATATATATATATATATATACATATATACACACACACACACACACACACACACACACACACACACACACACACACACACACACACACACACACACATATATATTCAGGTCTACTTCAGTAGACCAAACTTTCACTTACCTGACTTTCATAATGCTGAGATAAAAAGGCCAACAACCCCATAACACTGACGTCCCGGAACACCAACTTTCCACTCTAGGAGTTGGTATATTTAGTTGGAGGGGTGAGAAGCCCTCCACATGGGTGTGTTTAGTTTGCTTCGGTTTTTATTTATTTTTCAGGTTGACTATGTGGTTACTTACCTGGAGTGGAAAGTCAGTGATCCAGGACGTCAATGTTATGGGGTTGTTGGCATTTTCATCTCAGCGTTATGAATTTCTGGTAAGTGAAGGTTCGGTCTACTGACGTAGACCCATATATATAATATATACACGTGTGTGTGTGTGTGTGTGTGTGTGTGTGTGTGTGTGTGTGTGTGTGTGTGTGTGTGTGTGCGTGTGTGTAATATGTGTGAATCTGAATATTTCATATATCAAACAAGCCAAACGCCACATAGGTTCATAGGTAGGTACTAGGCTATTGGTCCTAGGGCCTATATAAGCCTAGCAAAAAAGGCACCCTGGCTTTCGCCACCCAAGAAAATTATTTTCCTGTGCCACTGTCGAGCAGAGCCACAGAAGTGATCCCAGGGGTGAATTTCCTATCTCCCATCCAATCATCAAGATTTTTCATGAAGAGTGCTAATGAGGAGATTTGTTTGATATAGATAGGTAGTTTGTTCCAGAGTATGGGAAGTCTCTGGGACAGGAATCTATCCCTCCAGCATGTTCTGTTTATTGTTATTATTGTTTATTATTAACAATACTCTTCCACATACACCTAATAAGCCTCCAAACTCTCTTTCCATAGCACATCATAACATTCGAAGCATTAACAATAAGACCACCCATCTTCATGCCCTATTAGAATTCTACCAATTTGATTTCCTATGTCTATCCGAAACATGGCTAAAACCATCCATTAATGACAATGAACTTATCCCACCTGCCTACAGTATCCTGAGAAGGGATCGCATAAACAAAAAGGGAGGGGGTGTAGCAGTCCTCTTTAAAAATAATCTACAAGTCACCATATCTAACATAAATCTACCTACATTTAATAACTCAGAAATCCTAGTCACTAAACTTCAAATCAACAAATTCAAATCCATTAACATAGCTTTGTATTTACCTTCCCCTGGTAATAACATTAAAACCCTTGAAAACATTCTTAACTGGATATCTATCAATCTTCCACAAGAAGCCTTAATACTTGCGACCTTTAACTTCCATTGGAAGTCCCAGTACCCCTCAGCCCACCACCCACATTAATCTTCATGGCTTCTCTCAAGTTATAACCTCCCCTACAAGAATTGATAAAAGCAACAATAAAGAAAGTATACTAGATTGGATTCTTACAAACTCCCCACATCTTACATACAAGGCAGAACCTCTCCTGATGATCTAAGTGATCACTTACTCACTTATATCATCAGACACAAAATTAACTTACCTAACCCAACTACATATCGTACAATCAGGACTAAGAAATCATTCAACCCAGAACTTTTCCAGCTAGAACTTAAACAATGTGACTGGTCACCACTAAAAACACTTCCCCTAGATAAAGCAGTTGACTACTTTAATACCTCATTCTTATCCATCCCTAACCAACATGCCCCTGTATGCTCTATTAGAAGTAACACTAAACCTGCCCCATGGCTCACCAAAGAAACTAGACAGAAAATTATCCTCAGAAACAAATCTTGGTCAAAATGGCACACTACCAGGAATCCAACGGACCACCAAACCTTTAGACAACCTAGGAATACCACTAAAAAAGCTATCCTGCTAGATAAAAAAAACTTTTACATCCAACTACAACAAACTAACCAAAGAAATCCACAAAAGTTTTGGTCCAGCATCAACAAACTCCTACACCCAGGCCAATCTATAACACCTACCCCTCTAGGCTCTAACCAAGATAACTTAACAAGGCCCCAAAGGTGAGAGCAGGAGCAGATTTCAGTGGGCATCAGATGGCAGTGGATTTTGCAAAAAGGATGGACAGGCACTGGGTGGCAGTGAAGAGTTACCGAATAGCTGGGTAACTACAGAAGAGCTAGTAAGAGAGATGGCTAGAAAGGTGCTTGGTGTGACATCTGGAAAGAGGAAGGAGGGCAAGGAGACCTGGTGGTGGAATGAAGAAGTACAGGAGAGTATACAGAGAAAGAGGTTGGCAAAGAAGAAGTGGGATTGTCAAAGAGATGAAGAAAGTAGACAAGAGTATAAGGAGATGAGGTGCATGGCAAAGAGAGAGGTGGTGAAGGCTAAGGATAAGGCATATGAAGAGTTGTATAAAAGGTTGGACACTAAGGAGGGTGAAAAGGACCTGTACCGATTGGCTAGACAGAGGCACCAAGCTAGTAAATATGTGCAGCAGGTAAGGGTGATAAAGGATAATGAGGGAAACATACTCACAAGCGAGGAGAGTGTGTTGAGCAGATGGAAAGAGTACTTTGAGGAGCTGATGAATGAAGAGAATGAGAGGGAGAGAAGGTTGGATGATGTGCGGATAGTGAATCCTGAAGTGCAGTGGATTAGCAAGGAGGAAGTAAGGATAGCTATGAAGAGGATGAAGAACGGAAAGGCTGTTGGTCCAGATGACATACCTGTGGAAGCATGGAGGTGTTTAGGTGAAATGGCAGTGGAGTTTTTAACTAGATTGTTTAATGAAATCTTGGAAAGTGAGAGGATGCCTGAGGAATGGAGAAAAAGTGTTTTGGTACCGATTTTTAAGAATAAGGGTGATGTGCAGTGCTGTAGTAACTATAGAGGTATTAAACTGATCAGTCACAGCATGAAGTTATGGGAAAGAGTAGTGGAAGCTAGGTTAAGAAGGGAGGTGATGATTAATGATCATCAGTATGGTTTCATGCCAGGAAAGAGCACTACAGACGTGATGTTTGCTCTGAGAGTGTTGATGGAGAAGTACAGAGAAGGTCAGAAGGAGTTGCATTGTGCCTTTGTGGATTTAGAGAAAGCATATGACAGGTTGCCTAGAGAGGAGTTGTGGTATTGTATGAGGAAGTCGGGAGTGTCAGAGAAGTATGTAAGAGTGGTACAGGATATGTGCGAGGGTAGTGTAACAGTGGTGAAGTCTGCTGTGGGAGTGATGGATGCGTTTAAGATGGAGGTGGGATTACATCAAGGATCAGCTCTGAGCACTTTCTTATTTGCAATGGTGATGGACAGGTTGACAGACGAGATCAGACAGGAGTCCCTGTGGACTATGATGTTTGCAGATGACATTGTGATCTGTAGTGAGAGTAGGGAACAGGTGGAGGAGACCCTGGAGAGGTGGAGATATGCTCTAGAGAGAAGAGGAATGAAGGTCAGCAGGCTAAGACAGAATATATGTGTGTGAATGAGAGGGAGGATAGAGGAATGGTGAGGATGCAGGGAGGAGAGGTGGCGAAGGTGGATGAGTTTAAGTACTTGAGAACAACAGTTCAGAGTAATGGTGAGTGTGAAAGAGAGGTGAAGAAGAGAGTACAGGCAGGATGGAGTGGGTGGAGAAGAGTGCCAGGAGTGATTTGTGACAGACGAGTACCAGTAAGAGTGAAAGGGAAGGTCTACAAGAGGGTAGTGAGACCAGCTATGTTATATGGGTTGGAGACAGTGGCATTGACAAAAAGGCAGGAGTCAGAGCTTGACGTGGCAGAGCTGAAGATGTTAAGATTTGCACTGGGTGTGACGAGGATGGACAGGATTAGGAATCAGTATATTAGAGGCTCAGCCCAGGTTGGAAGGTTTGGGGACAAAGCCAGAGAGGCAAGATTACGTTGGTTTGGACATGTGCTGAGGAGGAATGCAGAGTATATTGGGAAAAAGATGCTAAGGATGAAGCTGCCAGGTAAGAGGAAAAGAGAAGGCCTAAGATAAGTTTTATGGATGTGGTGAGAGAGGACATGCAGGTGGTTGGTGTGACAGAGCAAGATGCAGGGAGGACAGGAAGAAATGGAAGCAGATGATCTGCTGTGGTGACCCCTAATGGGAGCAGCCGAAAGAAGAAAAAAAGGAGGGGGAGCTTGCACCCACATGAGTGGTGCAGGGTGGGACCTGAACCCACTGCAAAAAGAGGTTTAAAGGAGAAGAGTGATTTTGAAATTCCATCTTCTCCTGGGCTTTCATGTTTTTTTTTGGCATTTGGCATTCCAAGTTTCGACATTTCAATAGGGAGCCTAAATATATATATATATATATATATATATATATATATATATATATATATATATATATATATACACACACACACACACACACACACACACACACACACACACACACACACACACACACACACACACACACACACACACACACACATTCAGGTCTACTTCAGTAGACCAAACT
Source organism: Protopterus annectens (assembly GCF_019279795.1). Lineage (NCBI taxonomy): Eukaryota > Metazoa > Chordata > Ceratodontiformes > Protopteridae > Protopterus > Protopterus annectens. The sequence goes on from NC_056748.1 coordinate 1,156,831,605, forward strand.
TTCACTTACCTGACTTTCATAATGCTGAGATAAAAAGGCCAACAACCCCATAACACTGACGTCCCGGAACACCAACTTTCCACTCTAGGAGTTGGTATATTTAGTTGGAGGGGTGAGAAGCCCTCCACATGGGTGTGTTTAGTTTGCTTCGGTTTTCATTTATTTTTCAGGTTGACTATGTGGTTACTTACCTGGAGTGGAAAGTCAGTGATCCAGGACGTCAATGTTATGGGGTTGTTGGCATTTTCATCTCGGCATTATGAATTTCTGGTAAGTGAAGGTTCGGTCTACTGACATAGACCCATATATATACTATATACACATGTGTGTGTGTGTGTGTGTGTGTGTGTGTGTGTGTGTGTGTGTGTGTAATATGTGTGAATCTGAATATTTCATATATCAAACAAGCCAAACGCCACATAGGTTCATAGGTAGGTACTAGGCTATTGGTCCTAGGGCCTATATAAGCCTAGCAAAATAGGTACCCTGGCTTTCGCCACCCAAGAAAATTATTTTCCTGTGCCACTGTCGAGCAGAGCCACAGAAGTGATCCCAGGGGTGAATTTCCTATCTCCCATCCAATCATCAAGATTTTTCTTGAAGAGTGCTAATGAGGAGCTTTGTTTGATATAGATAAGTAGTTTGTTCCAGAGTATGGGAAGTCTCTGGGACAGGAATCTATCCCTCCAGCATGTTCTGTTTATTGTGGTGACAAGGTTTAGGTCCCTAGAGCATGTAGCTCATAGGGATTGGGATTTCTTTAAGTGGAGCATGTGTAAAAGCTCTGAGTTTGACATACCTTTGTGTGTTAGGCAGAGATCGCCTCTGAGTAGGCGATATGCGATGGAGTAAAGCTGCAGTTTTTTGAGACGGTCTGCATAGGGCATCTGTTTGAGGCTGGTAATCCTCTTTGTGAGGTATTTCTGCAGCCTATCCAGTTGTTGTAGATGTCTTTTGAGGTACATACCAAAAGGGGCATTGTACTCTATAATGGGTCTAATGAGAGACGAGTAGAGGGGAACAATGACCTCTTTTTTCCTGGATGAGAAACCTTTTGTGATGAAGTGTGCCACGTAGAAGGATTTCCGGACTACTGTGGCGATGTGATTATCAAAGGAGAGACTACTGTCCACCTGTGTCCCAAGGTCTCTTATCACACTTTCGGTGTTAAGTAGACTACCGCCTATGTGGTAGTTCATGGATACAGAGTTTTTACCAAAAGGGATGACAGTGCACTTTTTGGAATTGAGCTTGAGGCCATGGCTTTGACAGCAGGCATCTGTCTCAGCGAGGCCCTTTTGTAGGATGTCCACATCTTTTGGAGTTTTGATTATGGCTCCTAGTTTGCAGTCATCTGCGAACTTTGTTAGCCAAAGACCTTCTCTTAGCCTGTACTTCAGAGAAGTAGATTCTAAACAGGAGAGGACCCAGGACTGAACCCTGTGGTACTCCACTTGTCACTGGTCTGAAGTTGGATTTGGAGTCTGCTACTTTCACAGTGTGGGTTCTGTCAGTGAGCCAGTTGGCAACTCATCTTGTGACATAGGGATTTATACCTAGTTTAGTGAGTTTATCTATAATTCCAGAGTGGGGGATGGTGTCAAAAGCCTTGATGAGATCTAGATAGGCTGTGTGAACCACCTTACCCTCATCTACGGCTTTGGTGACTACTTCAAAGAAGTCTATCAGGTTTAGGAGACATGATCTACTTTTTACAAACCCAAACTGGGTGGGTTCCTGAGTTTGGAGATTACCAATGTGATTGTTTAGAAGTTCCATGATGATATGTTCCATAGCCTTGCAGACCAGACTCATTAGGCTAATGGGGCAGTAGTTTCTGGGGTCTGTGGTGGCTCCCCCTTTGTGGAGTGGGATAACCATCACTGTGTGCCATTCAGTGGGCACATAGCCTGAGGTGAGGCTATGATTGAACATGGTACTTAGGTGGGGTGCCAGTTTGTTCTGTAGTTCATGTAGAACACAGCCTGGGATGTTGTCAGGTCCCATGGATGCTGTGTTCTTGGCTTTGGATAGTGTGTTTTTTACCTGTGCAGCCGTGATTACAGGAACTTTGCATTCTTCTGGTATAGAGATGGGCCCTTTAGGGGATGACAGGGGGGTAAAGATAGCACTGAACCTATCTGCCAGGATGTTGGCAATCTCAGCTGGTTCTGTATATGTAGTGCCATTGTGCTGTAACTCAGAGCAGATCTGAGTATTGCCATTGAGAGTCTTGGCATAACTATAGAATGCTTTGTGGTTGTTTTTAGAGTCAGTGGCAATTTTGATTTTGTAACTAGCTTTGGAGGATTTTATGAGGGTTCTCAGCTTCTTACTGAGGCTGACCAGGGAGTTTCTCCACTCATGGGATTACTCTTTTTTTGCAACAGTTTCTTTCTTTTGTTGTAGAGTTTGTTTATGGCAGAGTACCACCAGATTGGCTTCCTTTTTTTGGAGGATAGCATCTTGGTTCTGTTAGGGATTGCACGATACATGCACTCGTATAAGTGCTTATAAAGTGCATTTGTGTAGGATTCAGCAGTCATACCTCTATTGTCCATCAGCATGGGTGTCGTGAAGTTTGCCACTTCTATCTTAAGAAGCGTGAAGTTGGCTTTGGAGAAATTTTTACTGTGGTTTCCCTAATGGGGGGTGGGAGAGGGATGTGGATGTCTAGGGTGATTAGCTTGTGGTCGGATCTGACCAACGAGGAATTGACCTCTGGTGTAGAGCACTGGTTGCCCATGTTGGTTATAACCAGGTCTATGATACTGCTGCCCCTGGTGGGGGTGTGGATAGGTTGATCCAAGGCATTGGAATTTATGAATTCCAGAAAACGTTGAGCACAAGAGTTGGTACATGAGTAGTTTTCCCAGTTAATGGTGGGGTAGTTGAAATCACCCATTATTAGGGTGTTAGGTTGTACCCTAATATTTTTCACTGTATCAAGAAATGAGGAGTGGGAATCCTGGGGAATGGTGGGGAATCTGTAGCAAGCTACAGTTTGGATTGCGGTCTTGCCCAGAGTTAGTTGCACTTGGATAATCTCGGATGCATTATGCTGAGCAACTAGCCTGGAAGCGTGGATATCCTTAATGAATATGGACACACCTCCGCCTTTAGTGTTTCGGTCCAGGTTAGGTGGCCAAAAGATGTGGTATGAATTATAGCCTGGTAATGCAGGGGTACTCTCTGGAGCCTTGAACCAGGTCTCTGTCACTGCACAGATGTTGATGTTCTCCATTTTAAGGAGTGCCTCGACTGAGTGCATTTTGAGGTTTAGACTTCTAGCATTGAGTAGCAATACCCTCAGATTCTTCTTGCTTGTACCTGTTATGGTGGTGAATTTGTCATTTGAACCTTGCCTAAAAAAGGCACTATAGGGGTGGCTAGAGCCTTAGCCAGTATCCGGAATCCCAGGGGTGACAGGTGCAGGCCATCTCTGGCAAAGCATCGTGGTTTGTCGATCATGTCATCCCAGGCAGACAGATACTGGATCCCCTTAGAATGACACCAAAAGCTTAGCCAATTGTTGAAGTCAATGTTTCATTTGAAGACATATTTCATTTATAATTTTTTTGTGTGTTGTAGATGAGATAGTATTTCACTTTTTCACTTTGATGCTTATACCAACAGCCAAGTCAGCAGACAGGAGGTTGGCGAGGAGTCAGAAGAAGACAAAGTTGCAGCAGATCTCCATCTAATACAGAGGTAGGAAGAATATGCCCTGGCAAGGAGTCAGCATCTGGTCCAAAACTATGGATCATTATGACACAAGTACAGAATAAAAGTGATCCATTCATGCATTTATGCAGTCAGGTTGTACAGCACAATACATTGACTGGCCACACATCAAATGCTACTTTACTCATATTAACCAGAGGGTTGGGCAGGGCACAGTCGACACCATTTACACAGGTGTGGGAAGGATGTCAAATTAAAATAGAGGGTAATCTGTTTACAGCCAATATTAACAGAGAGCTACAAAGTTTCTTTCATTTCCTAAATGCAAAAACATTACTGCCAGGATCATTAAGTATTGGTATGCATAGTGTAAACTATTGGTCAAGAGAAAGGACAGTGACCAACAGAGTAAGTGGTCCTTAGAATGTAAGAACTACTCTTAGGGGGAAAAGGGTTTTAAAGCCAATTTCTAGCACAGGTAGTTATTTGACTAGCTGAAGTTAATACACTGCAGGTTTCATCAAGTTAAATCTCCTTACATTGTACTAATACAAAATTCTCACTGAGCACATTTGGGAGTTAGTTATTATGGCAGAGCTCCTGCAGTATCGGGACATATTTAGTGACCTCAAGCTATTGTATAAAGAAGAAATTCTCAGTAAAAATGTCTGGGAGTTGGCCCTTATGGCAGAGCTCCTGCAGTATCAAGGTCAAATGTGGTGATCACAGGTTATAATACAAAAATAAAATTCACAGTCAAAACATTTGGCAGTTGGCCCTCATGGCAGAGCTCCTGCAGTATCATCATCAGATGCAGGGACCACCAGCTATCGTACAAAGACAAAATTCTAAGTGAAAATGTTTGGGAGGTGGTCACAGAGCTCATGCCGAATCAGGATCAGATGTGTTGACCACAAGCTATTATACAGGGACAAAATCCTCAGTGAAAATGTTTAGCACTTGGTCCTTATGCCAGAGCTCCAGCAGTATCAGGGTCCTATGTAGTGACTGAAAAAATGCCAGCACAAAACTCAGTATATATCAGCGACAAAACTACAGCAACACTAAGGTAAAACTTAAGTGTTTTAATACATATCGAACAATTCAATAATCCAGACCGGTTTCAGCCTAACATGGCTTTCCTCAGTGGAACAAGAAAAGTACAAACAGGAAATGATGCACAAATGCAGGTTTAAATAAGGTCCATAGACCAATGAGGTGCTTCCAAAGGATTTTAGGCATGCCCATAATACTGCCTGAAAGAAAAACTGGAAGGAAAAATACTAACTAGAAAATAAAAAATAACAAGTAAAAAATAGATGATCCAAATAGCAAATATGGTAATAAAACATAAGTATGATAATACATTCAATATTGGATATATTAATTGGTTATAAATGATCATTTAAACCAGGAGAAAATAGTGCCCCTAGCTTGATAATCCAGTAGTTCTCTTTTTGGTTGAGAATGGAATGCCAGCCCTGTTTGTTGGATCTGTCACCCAAAATTCTATCTACAATACAAAATTGAAATCTAGCAGTATGATGTTGTGTGTAGTGCCTGAACAGAGCGTTGGTTTCTCTTTTGGTTCGAATGTCACTACGATGTTCCGACATGCGTAATCTCAATGCCCGTGATGTCTGACCCACATAAAATGAACCACATGTGCAAGTCACAAGATATACCACCCAATCACTATTACAGTTGCCAAAAATTTCATGTTAAAAATCCTGTCAGTGTTTTTACTGGAAAATTGTTTAGATGTGAATATAAATGGACATGATGAACAATGGCCGCATTGATAAGTGCCCCAAAGTTTGTCACCAGTCATCGTAAGTTGTTGATGTATAATGCCACCTGAGCCCATCCTCTTATAATGTGAAAAAAATGAACTTAGTGTTCTCCCTCTACGGTAACCATATTGACTAGTGTTACCGACTAAGGGGGCAATATCCTCATTGGCAGTGAGCATGTTCCAATGTTTCATCATGGTGTTTCTAATCAAATTGATGTTACGCCCATTGGTAGTAATAAACCGTAATCCTCCATCCTGTGCATCCCTATTTCTGTCACAATATTTGAGAAGGGAGGTTCTGGTGGAATTAGTTGCAAAGTGACGTGCCAACTGAATGTCAGGCTCCTTGTATCCCCTGGTTCTAAATCTGTTGGTTAGATCTTGTTGTGATTCTTTAAAGTCATTTTCTGCGAAACAAATCCTGCGTATCCTGAGGAACTGGGATTTGGGTATATTCCGGATGATGTGGCAAGGGTGCATACTAGTTGCGTGTAATAAAGTATTGTACTGCGGGTATTTACAAAATGTTTTGCTTTATAAAGTACCATCTGGGTTTCTGATAACTGTTACATCCAAAAAGTTGATTTGATTTTGGTGATAAGTTGAAGTAAATTCAATACCCCATTTGTTATGGTTGAGGTATGACACAAATTCAGCCAAATATTCTTCATCGGGAAACCAAACTAACCAACAATCATCAAGATAACGTCGCCAAATATCCAGCTCCTCAAGATAGATGTTATGTGTTTGATCATAAATGAGTTGCTCCTCAATGTAGCCCATGAATAAGTCTGCATATATAGGAGCAAAAGAGGCTCCCATAGCGGTACCCTTCAACTGCCAATAGCATTCACCTTGAAAATAGAAAACATTTTTATTCAAAACATGTTCCGCCATACAAATCAAAAGCGTATTGAAACCAACTGGATATAATTTGGCTCTATCTAACCAAAACTTGAGGGCCTCAAGTCCAGTCCAATGTGGTATATTGGTGTATAAAGCCTTGACATCTAATGTACAAAGTAACCGCTCTTCATTGTCATTCTATCAGCTTTCAGGGATTATTTGGCCTGCCTTTCTGGAAGGATTTGTACACCACGACTGTTGGTTTTTGGATCCATCACATCTGTTGGACATTATACATCATATTTTGCCTAAGGATTTACCAGTTTCTCCTTCTGGACTGAGAGGGATCCAGTTTGGTTCTATTATATGAGACTATCATGTCCACATCTATGTGTTGTTGAAGTGCCCTGGGATCTACCAGTTTTTGGTTTTCAACTTACCTGGGTTCTACCATTTTAATTGGATTTCTAACTTTTTGAACTGGCCTTGCCTTGTTGGGATTGGCCCCATGTAACTTTATCCACATTGTGCCCTTCTGTGTTGTATTATAGGCTTCAAATAACACGGTTGTTATTATTTTCATTTTTATATCTTATTTTGGACACTACAACTTTTAAACCAACCTTGCAGTTCCGGTTCAGATTCGCCCACTCACAAACGGACTTACTTGATCTCCAGGCAACAAGGTACTTTATTTTTGCACCTTTTTTTTGGCTATAACCATCATTTTGGTCACATTTGGGATCGCTACAGACCAGATCAGTTGAAATTTGTTGTAACAACATTATTATTTAGCGCTAAGGCTTCCTGGTTGGTGTTGTGCGTTCGGGTTTTCGATTTGGGGGAACCGTGGTGTTAAGCCCTTTTATTGAGACTCATATTGCGCCTCTTTAACCAGGTACTGTGTTTATATACTGTTTTTTCATCGAGAACTGATAACTGGATTTGGATTTGGACACATACATATCGGGGTATTCTTGAACAGTTTACCAAAAACGGAACTACATTTGTTATCTTGACTGGTGCATTATATTTGTTCTCATTTTGCTTTTTGGCAACGAGTTATTCTCCAAGCAGTTGTCAAGTCGGAATATAACGTATTTCAAGCAATGGATAAAGTTTTTGAATTTTTGTAATTTATCGTAGTACTCCTCTGTACATTTTTTGTATGGTATTTAGGTTTGTTTTCTCTAACTACTACTGATACTATTGTTTTTTGCTACATTAACATTTTTTGATGAGGTTTAATAGCTTTGTAGCTTTTATTTGGCTTATTTTTACACTACCTATTTTTAGGTATGTTTGGTCATCTATTGTATACTTCATCAACATTTAGAAATAGGGGTTGGGACTAGATCTCTAATTCATTCTTTCTGTTTGCATTACACTACACTTTTAGGACAACATCATTTTTGTTAGACTGCACAGGCATAACTGAGTTAGGCCCATATGGCCCATATGTCTGGTCTAATAAGATTTAATCTATTGACCTCAAGATATGCTTTTATTCTTTAATACTCTTTAATATTAATAATTAGGTAGGCCCATATCAACTTATTTGATTTAGGTTACAATAGATGCTTTACAGGTGTTCACATCATAGGGAATTGAAGTTACTTAATGGTCACATATATATACTTTTCTGATCATCATATGTCATTCCCTGAATATTGACTAACTGATACAAGTTTTCGTGTGTGTCAACGGCCCCTTCTTGCATTTTCAGAGGGCTTTGTCTATTGGTTGCCAACACTATTTTTGTTACTGAATAATTACATTAATGCAAACGGAACTTTATTGAGTTGATGCTTTTGGCTTAGGTTCAAGAAGGGTTCCTTTCTTCTCCCACCCCCCTCCCCCTTTTTTCTTCCTATATATGGTTCTTGTTTGGCTTATTTAAAGAACATTCCAACTGGCGTATTTGGGAGCTTGATATTATTCCTCAGGTTCACACACTCGCTATACATATACAGACTAAAAACATTTTATTTTGGCCTTAAAAATATACTTTCAAATACAGATATAACAACTGCAATTACGTATGTACTCATATATGTGCTGGTGTGTTTAGACACTGACACTAGCATATGTATGGGGGCAGGATTCTGGTGGTGAATAAGTGTATATGTACATGTACATCATCTCACCTATAATTTTTTGGTGGCACTGGGATTGCCCCCTGATAATTGGAATTATGTTGGTTACACATTTTTGTTTAACTTTAGGCTTGCTACCATTTGACAGTTTACTGGCATATTATTATATATCAGCTTTTATTCTGTCTGGAGATCTGAATAGATTTCATATAAATCAACTTATTGTCATGGATCTTGAACAAATACTTCAGGGCCTTTGTGCCGACAAAAATTATATTGGTGTTTTTGGTATACCCGAAGGAGATGGTCTTCCTCAACCTATGGATCCATTTGACGGCTGTAATGATGCTTTTTATAAACTCAGCAAAGGCATGAAGAATTTGAGATCTAACATTTGGCATTTGAGGCTTTTCAAAGCTTATATGAACAAACAAATTACACCTAGGGGCTTAAGAATCAAAATTCAACCTTTGGTGAGTAAGATAGATGACAACCATAGCAAAGAATGGCATTTGGCACAACAACAGTCATCTATGAATTTCGTTCAGATTTTAAGTTCGTATTATGAACGGACTATTGAAATTAATATTAAAGAAGTTGGTGATCTGTGTGGACAAGCTAAATCATATGATGGTCACCCACAATTTTCTATATGCCTTAATAAACTGTCAAAGGAATTGCTTTTGTTTGAAAAACAGACTAAAGAAAAAAAGATTACAAAATTCAACAGAGATATTACTGACTATCAGAGGGGCCGACCCTATGAGGCCACCAAAACTGTTAGGTTCATGGAAACTGGCCAGAGGTCTGGCAAATATACCAACCCCAAAAAAAGACCTAGATCCATACTCAAGGGGTCTCACACATATAGTAGCACCTCAGGAGATGATTCTTCGACAACTGATATGGAGGGTATTTGTACTGGTGAGTCTCCGACTCTCAAAAAGACTAAAAGCCAAACACATTCTTTAAACTCACTAGGAGGAGGGGTGGGAGAAAGCATAGGAAACACCAAGATAGATACAATCGAAGCACTTATCCAAACATTCATGACACGATAGATGACAATATTTTGAATATTTCCAAAATTGTCTTGACAGAAGATCAAAAGAAAGTGTTAAATAAAGGTTTAAACTTTGTTCCAGGGTTTTTTGTGGATGAATTTCATATTGTCAAAGATGTTAACGATTTTTGTCGCAGAATCAACCTCAAATTGTTTTTTGGACCCAGGTCTGATTCTCAAAGATCCACAGAATTCAAATTCCATAAATCCAATTTTGTTCCACCTATGAATCGGAATGTGGCTATCTTTCAGCAAGCTGTACTCAAGGACATACATTTTAAACTAGATCACTTTTCACCTCTGAAACATAATCTCTCTCTACCCCTGAACTACAGGCTTTACAACAGCTCAGGGACAACAAAAACATTGTTATTATTCAAGCTGACAAGGGTGGGGCAATAGTAATCATGGATACAGATTATTATCTGGGGGAGGGAAATGGACAATTAGCCAACCCATCCCACTACATGAAAATGCCTATTGACCCCACCCCGAACTTTAAAAGAGAAATTGACAATTTTCTTGAGTTAGCCATTTCGGAGGGCATTATATCAGACACAGTCAAATTACAATTAATGGTACGGGACCCACAACAACAGATTCTTTATTTACTACCTAAGATACACAAGTGCCTGAACAAACCACTTGGTAGATCCATTGTGCCTGGTATGGGGTCATTGACGGAACCACTGTCTGAGTTTTTGACTTCATACTTGAAACCACTACTAAATTTGATTCGAGCAAGGAGACAAGACACCACCCAGTTCTTATCCATTATAGATGATAACCAATTAGAACCTGAGTGGTTACTTTGTACATTAGATGTCAAGGCTTTATACACCAATATACCACATTGGGCTGGACTTGAGGCCCCCAAGTTTTGGTTAGATAGAGCCAAATTATATCCAGTTGGTTTCAATACGCTTTTGATTTGTATGGCGGAACATGTTTTGAATAAAAATGTTTTCTATTTTCAAGGAGAATGCTACTGGCAGTTGAAGGGTACCGCTATGGGAGCCTCTTTTGCTCCTATATATGCAGACTTATTCATGGGCTACATTGAGGAGCAACTCATTTATGATCAAACACATAACATCTATCTTGAGGAGCTGGATATTTGGCGACGTTATCTTGATGATCGTTGGTTAGTTTGGCGTTCCGATGAAGAATATTTGGCTGAATTTGTGTCATACCTCAACCATAACAAATGGGGCATTGAATTTACTTCAACTTATCACCAAAATCAAATCAACTTTTTGGATGTAACAGTCATCAGGAACCCAGCTGGTACTTTACGAAGCAAAACATTTTGTAAATACCCGCAATACAATACTTTATTACATGCAACTAGTATGCACCCTAGCCACATCATCCGGAATATACCCAAATCCCAGTTCCTCAGGATACGCAGGATTTGTTCCACAGAAAATGACTTTAAAGAATCACAACAAGATCTAACCAACAGATTTAGAACCAGAAGATACAAGGAGCCTGACATTCAGTTGGCACGTCACTTTGCAACTAATTCCACCAGAACCTCCCTTCTCAAATATTGTGACAGAAATAGGGATACACAGGATGGAGGATTACGGTTTATTACTACCTATGGGTGTAACATCAATTTGATTAGAAACACCATGATGAAACATTGGAACATCCTCACTGCCAATGAGGATATTGCCCCCTTAGTCGGTAACACTTGTCAATATGGTTACCGTAGAGGGAGAACACTAAGTTCATTTTTTTCACATTATAAGAGGATGGGCTCAGGTGGCATTATACATCAACAACTTACGATGACTGGTGACAAACTTTGGGGCACTTATCAATGCGGCCATTGTTCATCATGTCCATTTATATTCACATCTAAACAATTTTCCAGTAAAAACACTGACAGGATTTTTAGCATAAAATTTTTTGGCAACTGTAATAGTGATTGGGTGGTATATCTTGCGACTTGCACATGTGGTTCATTTTATGTGGGTCAGACATCACGGGCATTGAGATTATGCATGTCAGAACATCGTAGTGACATTCGAACCAAAAGAGAAACCAACGCTCTGTTCAGGCACTACACACAACATCATACTGCTAGATTTCAATTTTGTATTGTAGATAGAATTTTGGGTGACAGATCCAACAAACAGGGATGGTATTCCATTCTCAACCAAAAAGAGAAATACTGGATTATCAAGCTAGGGGTACTATTTTCTCCTGGTTTAAATGATCATTTATAACCAATTAATATATCTAATATTGAATGTATTATCATACTTATGTTTTATTACCATATTTGCTATTTGGATCATCTATTTTTTTACTTGTTATTTTTTATTTTCTAGTTAGTATTTTTCCTACCAGTTTTTCTTTCAGGCAGTATTATGGGCATGCCTAAAATCCTTTGGAAGCACCTCATTGGTCTATGGACCTTATTTAAACCTGCATTTGTGCATCATTTCCTGTTTGTACTTTTCTTGTTCCACTGAGGAAAGCCATGTTAGGCTGAAACTGGTCTGGATTATTGAATTGTTCGATATGTATTAAAACACTTAAGTTTTACCTTAGTGTAGCTGTAGTTTTGTCACTGATATATACTGAGTTTTGTGCTGGCATTTTTTCAGTTACTGATAGTTTGTTTTGCCTTGCACTTGGATCCTACTTGCAGGGCTTTTCTCTTTTTCCTATGTAGTGACCACAGGCTATTGTACAGAGACAAAATTCTCAGTGGATAGTTTTGGGAATTGGCCTTTATCCAGTGGTCCTCTAATATCATGGTCAAATGTATTGACCACAGGCTATTGTACAAGGAGAAAATTATCAGTGAAAATGTTTGGGAATTGGCACTCATAGCAGAGCTCCTGCAGTATTGGGGTAGGATGTAGTCACCTCATGCTATTGTACAAATACAAAATTCTCAGTGAAAAAGTTTGGGAGTTGTCCCCTATGGCAGAGCTCCTGCAGTATTAGGGCCAATTGTAATGACCACAAGATTTTGTACAAAGACAAAATTCACATTGAAAATGTTTGAGTTGGCCCTTATGGCAGAGATTTTGCAGTATCTGGGTTAGATATGGTGACCATCAGACATTGTACGAAGACAAAATTCTAAGTGAAAATGTTTGGGAGTTGACCCTTATGGCAGACCTCCTGCACTATTGGGGACAGATGTAGTGACCACAGGCTATTACATAGAGACAAAATTCTCAGGCAAAAATGTTTGGGAATTAGCCCCTATGGCAGAGCTCCAGCAGTATTTGAGTCAGATGTAGTGACCACAGCTATTGTACAAAGACAAAATTCACAGTGAAAACGTTTAGGAGTTGGCTCATATGGCAGAGCCTTTGCAGTATCGTGGTCAGATGTAGTGACTGCAGGCTATTGTACAGTTAACAAAATTCTCAGTGAAAACATTTGGGAACTGGGCCTTAATACAGAGCTCCTGCAGTATTGGGGAAAGGTGTAGTGACCACAGGCTATTGCCCAAAGAAAAAATTCTCTGTGAAAATGTTTGGGAGTCGGCCCTTCTGGGAGAGCTCCAGCAGTATCATGCTTGATGTACTTACCACAGGCTGTTGTACAAAGACAAAATTCTCAGTTAAAAAGTTTGTGACTTTGCCATTATTGCAGACCTCCTGCAGAATCAAGGCTGGATGTAGTGATCACAAAGTCTTGTACAAAGGCAAAATTCTCAGTAAAAATATTTGGGAGTTGACCCTTATAGCAGAGTTTCTGCAGTGTCAGGGTCAGATGCAGTGACCACAGGTTATTATATGAAGACAAAATTCCCAGTGAAAATGTTTGGGAGTTTAGCCATTATGGCAGAACTGTAGAATCATGGTCAAATGTAGTGACCACAGGCTATTGTACAGCGGCAAAATTCTCAGTGAAAACATTTGTGAGTCGCCCCTTATGGTAGAGTTCCTGCAGTATTTGGGTCAGGTATTGTGAACACAGGCTATTGTATGAAGACAAAATTCTCAATGAAAACTTTTCAGAGTTGGGGCCCATAGGGCAGGGCTTCTGCAGTATTGGGATTAAATGTAGTGGTCACAGGCTTTTCTACAAGCACAATATCCTCAGTGTGAAAATATCTGGAAGTTGTCCCTTATGGCCGAGCTCCTGCAGTATAGGGGATGGATGTAGTGACCACAGGCTCTGCTTTGTGAAGTATGCTGGTGATATACATATAAATAAACTATGCTGGTTGGATAGATGCAGTCCATAATTTTTTACTCCATGTCTGGATCAAATTGCTCCTGCATTTTAAACAGATTGACACCACTGCATCCTTCAGGACAAACCTGGAATTGGATGAGTACCCACAAGTTCACACCCAGCCTGATATGTTTTGCCTTCCTGGAAGTAGAAGTTGCATCTTGAGGGTGGCATTTGGAAAGGCACACGTTGTCTTCAGATCTACTTACATTGTAGTTCCTATGAGCAAATGAAGAAAACCTTAATTCAGAGAATGAAGTGAGGTCAAATACAGGATGAGAAGATCAATGGGTAGACTGTACGGGCCATATATATTTATATAAGAGGTGGAGGGAAAGAAAGGATTTTTTTTAATGTGGTATGTGAGAATCTTGGGGATAGAAGAATGGAACATGATGAACAGTTGGATTAGAAAAGATGACTGATTTGGGAACAGTGTGTCAGAGTTGATCGGGGTACTAATGTTAATACGGCTCATAGGGGGCATTTATTAGCATTGGATTCACAAATGGAGGCGAACACTTAAGAATTCACAAGAAAGGATGGGAACAGTCACCAGTTGCTAAAGATGTGAGGAGGAAAATGGAGATCAACTGCATGTGCAGTGGGCATTTAAGTGCTAAGGTTACGATTAATTCAAACTGCAAAGTTATGCAGTAAATTGTTTGGAAAGGAATCTGAGGCATACTGGACTTCTGTATGTCAGTTGATGAGAAGGAGGGATCTGGAGGGAAGTGGGAGGAAAGAGTGGAATTATAGGTCATAGCAGTAGAGGTTGGGAATCTTGTAGCCACGAATCTGAAGGCAGTTAGATTGAGGGAGTGTAAAACAGTACAGCCCAGAGCTGGATAAAGAAAATATGACAAAGAAATCAAAGATGAGTGTGCAGAAAATTTAAATTACTGAAGAAAAGTTGAAAAATAAAGGAGATGGTAAGAATAGAAGAAGGGAGTAGAACTGAAAAAAGCATATTGTTTCTAATGTAAAGAAAGCATATAAGGTTGGCAGCAGCTGTTTTTTCTTGGCAAGTTGATGCATCAAGATGAAAAGTCTACTATTATTTACCTTGGGTGAATATGAAGATTTTGGTAAGACGTCCTTATGAGCTCTTATTTTGTGACATCATGTGGGTGAGAGTTTATCCATACAAATATATAGCAAAGGCTGTAGGAGAGGATTTTACAGTGGAGAGGGCAGAATCAGCAGACCATGCATAAGATGTATACAGAATAGATAATGACATGTTTTAGTTGAATTATGGATGCTTAAATATTTGCTTTTATCTGTAGCTGTGTATATCCCTGTATTACGAAGACTAAAATTAAATAAATATCAAAAAAGCAAAATAAAGCAAATTGTAGTAAGTAATCATCTGGCAGCTGTATATGCTTTCCCATTATGCATCTAAATTTTTAGTTTCCCCCATTTTGTTAGCAAGGCTCCTTCCTTAATTTAAAATGGTACTGTAGTCACCCTTGTTTTTTTCTGATCTATTCTGGATCCATTTACCTACCTTCTGTCTGAGTACCTCCTCCTTGTTTGGTTTTGTGAAACCATTTCTCACTTTCCATCTTAGTTTAAGCATAATGCAATGTAATGCTACAGGTAACAACTTTAAGAATGTTATGTCCAACTCACTATCCTAGCATGGGCTCTGTTGCCATCTTGTAAATGAACTACTCTGACATTGTTAAATGTCTCCATCACCATAATGTGTGTCATTCTTTCCTTGACCATGGGTGCCATTGCTGGTCAAGTCATCAGTTACCAAAACTCTGATCCCACACAGAATTCCTTTTCCATTTTCTTGCTCCATTTCACTATCTGCCATATCTGCAACATTCACACTCCATTTCACTATCCGCCATATCTGCAACGTTCACACTCCATTTCACTATCCACCATATCTGCAACGTTCACATTCCATTTCACTATCCGCCATATCTGCAACGTTCACATTCCATTTCACTATCCGCCATATCTGAAACATCCACACTCCATTTCACTATCCGCCATATCTGCAACGTTCACATTCCATTTCACTATCCGCCATATCTGCAACTTTCATACTCCATTTCACTATCCGCCATATCTGCAACATTCACATTCCATTTCACTATCCGCCATATCTGCAACGTTCACATTCCATTTCACTTTCTGCCATATCTGCAACGTTCACATTCCTTTTCACTATCCACCATATCTGCAACTTTCACACTTCATTTCACTGTCCGCCATATCTGCAACGTTCACATTCCATTTCACTATCCACCATATCTGCAACATTCACATTCCATTTCACTATCTGCATATCTGCAACATTCACATTCCATTTCACTATCTGCCATATCTGCAACATTCACATTCCAGCAGCACCGAAACAAGGACTTCCTATCTGCCAATGGTTCTTTGCTATCTTTGATGACTATCATTCTTTACTGCACTTCACTCCTTTTTCATCTGTTCTATCTAAAAAAACTATCCACTATTCAGTCTTTTTCTGCTCTTCTGGGTGAGTGCCACTATATATTAATGTCCCTCCTTTCCTTGTGGTATTGATTCCTGTGTGACAAACTCTGGCTCTGTCATTCATTTTTCACTTTTCACCATCTATCCTTCCCTTTCCACTTCAGATCATTCTGCTTGTCCTCCTTTTCATGGTCGTATCTCACAGTTTCTCCCTTTACCTTACCTGTATCACCACACTTCCTTACACTCCTGTCACATTCACTGTCTTATCCTCCTGTCCACCGCCTTTCTCAGTCATCATATCTTTACGGCTGGCATCTTCTTTCCACCAGCTCTCCACTACCAGTCCTTGTTTTGCCTGACTAGCAAACTCACTGCCTGTTCTGTGAGCTTGATGCTACCCCATTATCCTACTGAGCTCACGTCATCTGCCAGCTGAAAGATCCCTGAGTATGACTTGCATAACACATTTGGAGCTATTTATCCAGCTCCCCCCTCTCCCATCCAAACTGTACTGCTAATTTCTTGTCCCTCTTTTTATTTCCTTTTTTATTATTTTTATATCTCTCAAATATATGTCTGTCTGTCCGTGTGTCTCTCTATCTAATCCATCTTTTTTTAATTAACCTTACCAAGGTATTTCTACTTTTAGGCCTACCCCCAACTGACATAGCCTTTCTTTTCCCTGCCTTTCCATGTCTAAAATTGATTAATTAACCCACTGGTACTTTTATCTCTAAGATGCATTTGACTAGATTTTTTTTAAATGGCTGCATTAAGTTGTTTGCTTATTGTCTGTTACTTATTTGCTGAGACATTTATTTGATTTTTTTTGATGAGACTCATTTCTGTGTTTTGTATGTCTATGCTAGCACTAATACGAAATGCTGCCTAATGCATTAAACTCTGACAAGGCCTGTTCATCTGGTTCTGTTTGTTTGTTTAGTTAGTTTAACCTTTTTTAGCACTTTCCATATTTTGCTAAACTGATTTTTCATAAACACAGTTTGCTTTTGCCCACTCATCCTAAGCATTTAGAAGGTATGGTAAAGTCTGAATATAAGCTCAAACAAGCAACACAGGTTAGAGAAATGGAAAATGGCTCATAAGGACAAATAGAGGATTATTTGTATACAAGATGGCTGCTCACTTGTGATTTATTATTTTGTCCATTTTCAATGGAGGTCCACAGAGATAAGCTCCACAAATAAAACAACAGACAATACATATACAAAGGTGAAAAATGACATCATATTACAATATACTAAAATACACCGATTAATACAAATATTAATGCACATATGACATGTATAATAATAAAACTTGTATACCATCATTAAAACAAGATAAATACAATTTCATATAGCATTGAAATGTGTGAGAGATTCATAGAGGGGTCATATGTCCATAGGTTTATAATTTGCTAATAGGCAGTGTACTTTTGAAACTTTGCTGCTGTAGTCCTGCTGTTGCACCAAACGTGTTACTCCGATCCTCATCCGTAAGGGATGACATCGCTGCCTGGGAAAAATCCCATCAGGCTAGAGCCTCAGCAGATTGGTCTTGCAAAAGGTAGACCCTGTCTAATGAATCCAGTAAGTCACTTCTATAAGGTAACACAAGCTGTTGACAGCAGGCACATTATATACACAGCCTACCTTGATTTGACACAATCCCCAGTGGTAGCATAATAAATAAACTAAATGCATTCCAAATAGATCTCTTTGGGATAAGTTGGATAGCAAGTTGGCTAAAAGAGAGAACCCACATGGTGTGGGTGACAGCTATGTCAAACTCAGAGCTGTTGGACATGCTCCACGTAAAGAAATCCCAATCCCTCCGAGCTACACGCTCTAGGGACATAAACCTTGTCACCACAATAAACAGAACATGCTGGAGGGATATATTCCTGTCCCAGAGACTTCCCATACTCTGGAACAAACTACCTATCTATGTCAAACAAAGCTCCTCATTAGCACTCTTCAAGAAAAATCTTGATGATTGGATGGCAGATAGAAAATTTACCCCGGGGATCACTTCTGTGGCTCTGCTTGACAGGGGCACAGGAAACTAATTTTCATGGGTGGCAAAAGCCAGGGTACTGTTTGGCTAGGCTTATATAGGCCCTACGGCCACTAGCCTAGTACCTACCTATGAACCTATGAACAATACCTCACTTCAAAATGAAAATGTAGTTAGAGACATGGGAACCTGGATTGATAATTCCCTATCCTTTGATCAACATGTAACAACAGTTGCCAGTAAATCCTTCTACTTGACAAAGCTGATCAACAAGAGAATATTCCCGAGCTCTAAAGATATTATTATACCCTCAGATTCAGCACTGATCAGACCTATTCTACAATGCAGTGTCCTCTTTGGGACATGTATCAGACATGTCAAACAATTTGAAAGATCCCAGAGCTTCCTAATGAAGACAATCAATCTGAAAATTTCTACTCTTCCAGAGGTCTAGTTCATCTTTTCTATGTTTTACAGGCTTATCAGAGGAGACCTATGGTTTACTCTCTGAGCAATCAGGGACCCAGTAGTCCAGGATCTATTGTATCTTCACAAATCAAACAGTCCCATAAATACCAGAACGAGGGATCTAAACCTACTTCAGCATATCAGTAACACATGGTGGAGAGACAGATTTATTACTCAGAATCTCCATCACTTCTAGAAAAGCAATGGGATATACTATCTTTCTTCTAATGAGACCTGGCTAACTGGACAAGTTCACCCTGCACTTGAATGGTCTAGCCCCCCTAGAGAGGGGTGGTACAATCTAGGATGGGAACTGGCAAGGCATAGTGGTCACAAGACTTTGTAGCCTTTAACTTATCTCCAAGGATGTTAGGCATATCCTCAGGGTTAGTCCTCTGGAAAGGCCTTCAGCTTATCTCTAAGGATGTTAGGTATATCCTCAGGGTTAGTCCCCTGGAAAGGCCTTCAGCTTATCTCCAAGGATGTTAGGCATATCCTCAGGGTTAGTCCCCTGGAAAGGCCTTCAGCTTATCTCCAAGGATGTTAGGCATATCCTCAGGGTTAGTCCTCTGGAAAGGCCTTCAGCTTATCTCCAAGGATGTTAGGCATATCCTCAGGGTTAGTTCCCTGGAAAGGCCTTCAGCTTATCTCCAAGGATGTTAGGCATATCCTCAGGGTTAGTCCCCTGGAAAGGCCTTCAGCTGGCTGAGAAGTGCTGGCTGTTGATTAGTAGCTTTTCTCCACAAGCAACTCCTTATTGGCTGACTTTTTTTCCTTATTTACCCACAGAGGTTCTGTTCCCCAACTTAAAGAAACTTAAGAGCCTTTCCTGAACTTACCAACTTCCAAGGAATCAGATTTTAGGCCTTTACCTCCACCACCAGTGACTGTAGAAATCAGATTTTAGGCCTTTACCTCCTCCACCAGTGACTGTAGAAATCGGATTTTAGACCTTTACCTCCCCCACCAGTGACTGTAGAAATCGGATTTTAAGGTTTTACTTGCTCCACTAATAACACTCTTCCTAGCTAGTTTACAGAAATCCAGATATTTTTAGCTCTAACAGATCCTGTCTGTGACTGATTATTTGGACTTATTTGCCTTATTAGTGCTCTGCTGCCAATCCTTGTCTCCTTTTATTTTTCTGCTGCTTCTGTCTGGCCTTCTCTATACTGCTTCATGACCATTTTTCCTAATCTCCTGCACCAGTAAAGAACGTTTCTTGAAATTCTGGGTTCAGTAACTATAATGTTTGCAATAATGAGACAAGTGAGAGCAAGAATATATGGTATATATATATATATATATATATATATATATATATATATATATATATATATATATAAATATATCTGAGGTTGTATTATTTCAAAATATTCCCTCTACACTAAAGTACAGTAATCTCAGAATTAGTATATGCAAGTAAAAAGAATTTGTGAGCACAGCCCCTTATAAAAGATGAAGACCCCCTCCCCTCCAGTGTAAAGAGCTGCTTTAACTACATTACAGTGAGATGTAACTCACGGTATTACTTTAACGACTTCACATTATTTTTCTGCATAGTTTGCAGATATAGGCCATGTACTTCTGAAAAGGAGTTGCATTTTAACTCCTTCACTTTGAAACCAAAAGATATTCAAAAAGCTGTTAACTGATAATTTTAAAATCTAGCAAACCTTTTAGAAATTTTTGCTGATTAAGAAGTTGAGAAGTTAGGTACTGGTAATAAATTGCATGCTACAGCAAGGCATTTTTGCTTGTCAAAACATCTTACTTCTTTAAATGAACAGCTACTTACTTACATTATGGTTTCCCTAAGAGTAAGTTTTTAGTGTAGGGTGTTCCACCTGTGGCACATAGCTAGCAAATTATCTTACAGTGATGGAAGGTTCCCCTGTAGCAATCATCTTATTACAGTTACATCCATGCCCTCTGCTCTTCCATTGAATAGTTAGAAAAAAAACACACTTTACCATGTAGCCATCAGCATATTCCAGTAGCAATCTGCTTTTTATAGTTAAATCCATGACAATCCCAGCTCTTCCATTGAAGAGCAAAAAAAAAAATTTTTAAAAATGCATTCATTCAACTGACTTACCAACCAGGTGGTCAAATGTATGACACACACACACACACACACACACACACACACACACACACACACACACACACACACACACACACACACACACACACACCTCCTGTCTCAGCCATTCAGGTCCAGCTTCTGTGCCCTGTCCACAACACTCCTTTCCCCACATTTTATTAAAACAAAACCATTTCTTCTTTTAAAACTGTAGCAAACTGCTTGCTACAAATGTAACATACAGGTGCTACAGTTTATACCCTGCCTATATGGAGAGCTACAGTGCTCAGGTTGTACTTAAAAAGAAAGAGAGATATTTTTTTTTTCAAACACTTTTATCACTTGTGACAGGCAAATTAACATTCATATAAAAGTAATAAAACTATATTAACATAAACATTATATGTCACATATATTGCTATATATCATATAATCTAAGCAATATTACATCAATTATTCAATTCCTGCCTTTTTTAAATAAGAAACATCTTTATTAAACTATCACTTACTACATTGGCAATCATAGTAGTAGTCTTCTTTCGGCTTTTCCCAGTTAGTCGTCGCCACAGCGGAACTCCGGTCCGCTAATGATTGGTAGTTGATTTTTATGTGCTGAGTTACCAGCCCTGACACACAACCTTCAACGAAGGTACGCCTATTCACACATGTCTCCATGCAGAAGACGCTCTAGCTGAGAATAGAACCGGACAGCGTCTTACTGTGAGGCGACAACGCTACCGCAGCACTACCACCGCAGGTACTACATTGGCAATCATACATTTATATAAAAGAAAACAAACCACACCGACACAATCCTATTTGCAATCATTTTACATCACAAAGCATACTGACACACTCCCAGTTGCAAACATTATACATCACTTATAATCTACCCAATCTTTCTCACTCAAACATTACATAGCTCATTTAAGTCCTGCCACCTTTTAGACCTCATTCCTCCCTTGTTTTCCCTTGTTCCCACAATTCCCATTTTTTCCTATGTAGTTTGCTCCAACCATTTTCTTAAGATCTCAGTTCCAGTTGTTTTATCTCTGTTACTATATTCACTATGTCCAGTATAGTTGGTTTAGATTTTGATTTCCATTTTCTAGTAATTGCTTTTTGGCAGCCATCATTATTAGACACAGCAAGGCCTTACCATGTCTAGGCAATTTTGATTATATGTCATAACTCAGAAAATTAATCTCTTTTGTCAGACCAATCTGCCCACCCAGCATCTCTGACAGTGCATCCCGCAAGGAATCCTTAAAGTCCACCAACAAACCCACACTCCCAGAAAATATGCTCCGAATTACCTCTTTCTTCTGCTTCACACCTCTGACATTTACTGTCTGCCTGAGGAAAAATTCTCTGGAGTCTACTTGGGGTATAAAAATATCTATGCAAACATTTCCAGGCAAAAATCCTAAATCTTCTAGATTTTGTTGCATATTTGGGAGACATCCATATATCCTCTCATTGTTTCTTTGTGACTTACTTATCCAGTCTCTCTTCCCAATCCTTTCTAACCTCCTCTGACTTATTCCTATAGTTACCATGCAATATTTTATATAGTCTACTAATTATTCTTTTTTTAATAGCAGCTTCTGTTCTACATTCTGTTAAAAGCTCTACCAGTGCTGGTCTTTCATTTAGGACCCCCTTTTTTCTTTGTTTTTTCCTATACTCTGACATCAATCCTTGATAGGGAAGGCAATCGCTAACCTGCAATCCAAATAAATTCTTGCCGTCTTCCCATTCTATCATCTTTCCCTCTCTAGTTATTTGCTCCCAATACTTTGGTTCCTTTGCCAATTTTCTCCAATAAATTCCAGCCCCCACTTGCCTGTTGCCTGCATCCCTAGTTGTAGTCATCCCTATCAGCAGAATCTCCTTTCTCCATTCCAGTGTTGATTTAGTTCTTAAAGTAGCAGAAAGTATTCTATGGATATAATATTCTGCATGATTATTGTTATTCTCCTTAAAGGCCTGTATCCAAAATCCCAGTTTCTCCTTGTTCCTTGAGCTTCCCCCATGTTTCATCATCATCCCTTTCCACTTAGAATTATAGTTTTCTGCTTTTGCTATGTATAGGAGTCTTAACTGTGTAGCTCTGAAATACCGCTTTGAATTGGGTAATCCCAATCTGCCCTGCTGTACCAGAAGAATCAGCTTATTACACTTGACTCTTACCATCTTTCCCTCCCAGATAAATTCCTTCAGCTCTTTATTAATTGCTACTCACAACTTCTCTTCTGGTTGATAAAAATATGCCCGACCTGTATATAAGACTTTGTTTGTGTTTTCGGCTTTTCCTGGTTAGGGGTCGCCACAGTGGAACTCCAGTCTGCTAATGATTGGCAGTCAATTTTTATGGTGCCGAGTTGCCACCCCAACACCCAACCTTTAGTGAAGGCATGCCCATTCACGCATGTCTTTCGGAGGCCACTCGACCACGGGGAGGACATGCAGACTCCACACAGAAGGCAATCCAGCCAAGAATCGAACAGGAGAACCTCTTGCTGTGAGGCAACAATGCTACCGCTGTACCATCGCGGCTGTACCCTGACCTGTATATAAGACTAAAGGGACTAAAAACACTTTAACTGCTTGTATCTTACCATCCATATTTCCAGATAACAAAGCTTCCATTTTTTTCAGTTTTTGTATTATCTTTTGTTTAGTCTCTTCCCATATATCATTAGCTGCCACACTAGAATAATTTTAATCCATACTCCTAAATATTTCATTTTTCATGTCCCTATAAATATGGGTATTCCTGCACCAGTTCATGTGTGGGTACATACTTTACTGCTATTGCCTTTGTTTTAGCTTCATTAATTTTGTATCCAAAAAGATATGAAAGTGTCTCAAAATGTTTCTCAACACTGTAAAGTATTTTCCTGGTTTTGTCAGGTAGAAAATATCATCTGCAAATAAAGCCAGCTTTTCTTGACTACCATATCAATTGTATCCTTGAATTTCTGAATCCCTTATTTTCTTTGCTAATGGTTCTAAATATAACACAAATAATAAAGGGGAAAGAGGACAGCCCTACCCGGTTCCTCTTCTCAAGCAGAAATGATTAGATAGGACCCCCACCCACTTTAATTTTTGCCTCTGATCCCTCATATACTCTCCTAATCAACCTTATAATTTTTTTCAGGAAATGCAAATGCTTCCTTTGCCTCTTCATAAATTCCCAGCTTACTCTGTCAAATGCTTTCTCTTCATCAAGACCCACCAAAAACAATGGTATTTTATTAAATTCTGCTTCCCTCTGGATCATCAGTGTTCTGTTAATGTTGTCAAATGTTTGCCTGCCCTCCACATAACCACATTGCTCCATAGCTATCAGTTTTGGCATTCCTTTGGCCATTATCGACACTTATGTGGAGGCCCTTAACATTAACCTGCCCAAGCAACAAGGACCTCCGAAGCTGAAACGCAAACAAACACCAATCACAACGGAAGTGTCACATAGCTCACAACATCATTGTGCCACCCAACAACAGTCCCTAAGGTAAGACAACGTACCTAACACTTTAGTCATAGGTGACTCTATAGTCAGGCACACTGATGTCCCACTCACCAGGCTGAACAAGGAGAAAATTACAGTCAGCTGCCTGTCAGGTGCCAGGATCTGCCACATCATGTATGCACTCAAGTCATTCCACAACAAGTACAAATATAACTCTGTCATTGTCCATGTTGGAGTGAATGACTTGAGACGTACCTCCCTGGACTACATGAAAAGAGACATGGAAGAGCTCTCAGATCATGTGGCTCAGGCAGGTATGACCCTAGCCCTGAGTAGCATCCTGCCTTCACCCAAAATGATACCACAGTATAAGGACAAAATGATTGACTTCAACAATTGGCTCAGTTTCTGGTGTCATTCAAAGGGGATCCAGCATCTGTCTGCCTGGGATGACAAGATTGACAAACCACGATGCTTTGCCAGAGATGGTCTGCACCTGTCGCCCCCTGGGATTCAGGTTACTGGCTAAGGCTCTCACCACCCCTATAGTGCCTTTTTTAGGCAAGGCTCAAAGGACAAAACCACTACTGTAACAGATATAAGCATGCAACATCTGAAGGTAATGCTACTCAATGCTAGAAGTCTAAACCTCAAAATGCACTCTCTGGAGGCACTCCTAAAAATGGAGAACATTGATATCTGTGCAGTAACTGAGACCTGGTTCAAGGCTCTAGAGAGCACCCATGAAATACCAGGGTACAACTCTTACCACACTTTTCGGCCACCAAACCAGGACCGAAACACTAAAGGTGGAGGAGTGTCCATATTCACCAAGGATATTCACACCTCCTGGCTAGTTGCCCAACA
The DNA here is from genome assembly GCF_019279795.1 of Protopterus annectens. Taxonomy (NCBI): domain Eukaryota; kingdom Metazoa; phylum Chordata; order Ceratodontiformes; family Protopteridae; genus Protopterus; species Protopterus annectens. Next base: position 1,156,856,697 of record NC_056748.1, read on the forward strand.
CAATGCATCTGAAATTCTACAGGTACAACTACCACTAGGTAAAACTGCAATCCTAGGTTGCTACACATCCCCAACCATGCCTCAAGATTCTCACTACACCTTTCTAAACATACTGGAAAATATTAAGATACAACCAAACACCCTAATACTGGGTGATTTCAACTACCCTGCCATTAATTGGGAAAACTACTTGGGTACCAACACCTTTGCCCAGTGGTTCTTGGAATTCATAAATTCCAACACCCTGGATCAACTAATCCATAGTCCCACCAGGGGCTCAAATATCCTAGACCTGGTCATTACCAACATGAGAGATCAATGCTCCACACCAGTGGTCACCCCCTCGTTGGCCAGGTCTGAACATAAGCTAATCACCCTTGATGTCCACATCCCAACCCACCCCCCAGTAGGGAAACCTCCATAAAAAACTTCTCCAAAGCTAACTACATGCTACTCAAGTCAGAAGTGACAAACTTCATGACACCCATGCAGACAGGAACTGAAAGTTCAACTGCTGAATCCTACACTAAGGCACTGTGTGAGCACATCCACTTTTGCATGAATCGTGCCATTCCAAATAGAACCAAGACACTCTCCTCCAAAAAAGGAAGACAATCTGGTGGTTCCCTGCCATAAACAAACTATACAACAGAAGAAAGAAACTGTTTCAGAAAAGAAGAAAATCCCAGGATGCAAAATACTCCCTTATCAGCCTCAGTAAGAAGCTGAAATCCCTCATAAAATCCTTCAAAGCTAGTTATGAAAATAAAATTGCCAAAGATTCCAAGGACAACCACAAGGCATTCTATAGTTATGTCAAGAATCTAAATGGCAATGCTCAGATATGCTCTGAGCTAAAACAGAATGGCATTAAATATACTGATCCCAAGGATATTGCCAATATCCTGGCAGATCGATTCAGTGCCAACTGCAACCCCCTCTCACCTTCTAAAGGGCCCATCTCAATACCAAAAAAATGCCAAATTCTGGTAATCATGGTCACACAGGTAAAAAATGCACTCTCCAAAGCTAAGAATACAGCATCCATGGGACCAGACGAAATCCCGGGCTGTGTACTACATGAGCTACAAAATGAAATGGCACCTCACCTAAGTGTCATGTTTAATCATAGCCTCACCTCAGGCTTCATGCCCAATGAGTGGTGCACAGCTACAGTTATTCCACTCCACAAGGGGGGATCCACCTTGGATTCCAGGAAGTATTGTCCCATCAATCTAACGAGCCTGATCTGCAAAGCCATGGAATGCATTATCATGGAACTTATAAACAAAGACACTGGCAACCTTCAAACACTGGACCCTACCCAGTTTGGTTTTGTAAAGGGCCAATCTTGTCTCCTCAACTTTATTTGCTTCTTCAAATCAGTCTCCAGAGCCGTGGATGAGGGCAAGGTGGTCCACACAGCCTATCTGGACCTTGCCAAGGCCTTTGACACCACCCCCCCACTCTGGAATCATAGCTAAACTTACTAGGCTGGGCATTAATCCCTACATCACTCGATGGGTTGCCAACTGGCTTACTGACAGAACCCACACTTTAAAAGTAGCTGACTCAAAATCCAGCTCCAGACAAGTAGAGTACCTCAGGGTTCAGTCTTGAGACCGCTCTTGTTTAGCATCTACTTCTGTGAAGTATAGGCCAGCATTAAGGGACTCTGGCTAACAAAGTTCAGATGACTATAAACTGGGTGCCATTATTGAATCCCTAAGTGATGTGGATATTCTGCAAAAGGGCCTTACAGAAACAGATGCTTGGTGTCAGAGCCATGGGCTCAAGCTCAGTGCCAAGAAATGTATAGTTATTCCCTTTGGCAAAAAAACATGTACCCATGAATTACCACATAGGTGGCAGTACACTAAACACTGAAAGTGTGATAAAGGACTTAGGGATACAGGTGAACAGTGGTCTCACCTTCTATAACCACATCGCCAGAACAGTCAGGAAATCCTTCTACGTGGCACACCTCATCTCTAAGGGCTTTTCATCCAAAAAAAGGAGGTCATTGTCCCACTGTACTCATCCCTCATTAGACCCATTATAGAGTACAATGCTTAACATACAAGGCCATGTCAAACCCAGAGCTGGTGGACATGCTACACTTAAAGAAATCCCAATCCCTCGGAACGACATGCTCCAGGGTTCTAAACCTGGTCATCACAATGAACAAAACATGCTGGAGGGATAGGTTCCTGACCCAGAGACTCCCCATACTCTGGAATAGACTGCCCATACATGTCAAGCTGAGCGCCTCTTTGGCCCTTTTCAGAAGGAACCTTGATGATCGGATGGGAGATAGGAAATTCACCCCGGTGATCATGTCAGTCGCCCTGCTAGACAGGGGACCAGGGAAGTAAATATATGGGAAGAAATAGCTAGAGAATTGTTATGACTAGGCTTGTATAGGCCCTAGGGCCGATAGTCTAGTACCAACCTATGAACCTAAGAACACTTTATAATCATGGTTTAGTTTTGAAATGGGTCTGTATGAAGCTGGATATGATGGATCCTTAAAAAAAGAAAGAAAGAGATTTTCTATTTTTTAACTTTTAGTCTATAGCAAACTGCTTGCTGCAAATGTAACAAACAGGTGCTACAGTTTATACCCTGCCTGTCTGGAGCAGTACAGCCCTCAGGTTGTACTTAAAAAGAAAGAGAGAGAGAGTTTCTATTTTTTTACTTTTAATCTGTTGCAAATTTCTTGCTACAATTTAGAACACACATATAGAGATACAGTGCTCAGGTTTGATGCCAAATGGAACACCATCTTTTAAAAACTGGTATTGCATTAATGAGATCCAGATCGGCTGATAGCACCCCCCCCCCCCAACACTTTGTGCCCAGGGCAGTTGCCTCTCTCGTACCACCTTAGCCATGCTATTGCTTTTTGCATCAATCACTGAACAGATGGTTTCTGCCAAAGACATTACTGCCATCATTAGAAGTTAGTTATATTTCCTATTGAAAGTCTCACACAACACTTTAAATACATCTTCTAATTGTTGAGGTCTATAAATCCCTTTCATAATCATTTTGTGGTTTGATCTACTTATTTATTCAGTTATTTAGATGATTTAACCTGACAAAGTCTTCTGGAAAGAAAGTGGAGAGGTAACATCCATATATAACTTCACTAGGTACATGTAGTCAGTTGTTTGTTCTGTTTTCAGTTATTTATGATCCTTAAGTTGTACACTTTTATGTTGGTCTGTTATCCTTCATGTGAAAATGCTGCAATCACAAAGTACGTGCAGATCTGCAAGCTCATGGAGAACTATAACTCATGCATTTTCAGCTGTTATAACAGCATCAAGAAAATCACAATGTTAATAATAAATAGCCTATTTGGCCTAAAACAATATCCTGAAACAATAAGCATCTATTCAGTCCAATTTCCTATTGCACATAGACATGATCATGTTGCTTATATTCCTCTTTACTACACCTGCCAGGTTAGGTATAAAAGAACCACTAGTGTCCGCACCTAATAGATTTTGCCATTCATTCTTTTATCTGCTGCTTGCTTATTACAGAGAAGTGCCCTTAACTTACAGCGAGGTGGCCTTATAGTTTTTTTTCTTTTGGGTTCTTGATTCCATATCAGCTAAGTTTGCAGATATTCACATCTTCTTTACCTTCAGCATTAATTTGATTACCAGATAATCCTTTAACCTAGGCATTTCTGTTTTATCTGATGTCTGAACATAGAGCTCACACAGAAGAGTAGTCCTGCAGTCATTCAGAAGTAAAATTTGGCACATGCCATTTTAAAGTTAGGGGGTGCAGCCTTGAGCTCCTTATTGCAGAATTCAGGGAACCATAGCAAAGTAAAGTCATCAGGATGCCCTAGAGAGACAGCAGTTCACAATATCAAAAGCATGGCATTTCCTGATTCAGGAAACACAAAAGTAGTAAAAGGAGAAAACCAGAAAAATACAGAAAATGTAAAGAAGAACAAGAAAGCGAGAGAGAAAAAAGGAAGAAGAGAAGTTTAGTTTGTTTTAGAAGCACAATGTGAACTGAATGTTAATTAACTGAGGAATAAAGGGTCCATTAATTCATTGAGGGAATGTCTATAGTACTATTCTAAAGCAAAATGAAACACCCCAGAGGAACAGGGACTAGGCTTTCAGCTCTGCATCCGGAATTCCACGTCACTTTGAAGAATGAATTTAGCTTCAGAAAGCTACTTCAAAGGTAAATAAATCTTATCTTACTTTTAACGTCTATTTATTTTTGTATTTATTTTCCACCAACAACTTATTTTATTCCTGCATCCAAATAGCTACCGTAAAGCATGCAGATGGCCATTAATTAAACATGTAGTGTTTAAAACAAGTTTTGCTTTCATAATGAAAAACAGCTATTATTGTTTGAATGTCACATCTAAGGATGCTGCATTATTCTGCCATATCAAATATTCTGTTTTATGCTTGCTGTCAGTTCTAGAATTAGGTCATATGTCCTAGATTAGCCATGTTTCATGGCAGGGATACTACAGATACCTACTTAGATGCCCTCTTCTCTCAAAAAGATGAAAAGCTCAGTATCACAGCTGGATTATTCCCTTTTGGCACAAAGACAGGTAACTGCAGCTTGTAGTGTTTCTGCCTCACACTCTATTTTTCACTTCTCGAAAACACAACATTAAATCTACCTTTATATCTCGAGATGTAGTTAAACTGAGAGTTTGGATTTTCTCATGAAGCTGAAGAAAGAAAATGTGTGTGTGTGTGTGTGTGTGTGTGTGTGTGTGTGTGTGTGTGTGTGTGTGTGTGTGTGTGTATCTGGGTTCACTTTATAATCCCAAAATCCTGAAATATCGAATTTCAGAATCTCAAGATCATAAAGTCAAAACCTTAAAATCCCGAAACCCCAGAAGCGTGGATTTCAAAATCGTGCTCCTACACTAACCATACACCACACACATACACATACACAAACCTTCCCCCCACACACAAACACACAGACCTACACTACATACAAGAAGGGGGCAAGCCCCTCTGCACCCCCCCATGTGAGGGCTGTGCCCCAAACACCCCCCATACTTAAATATACTAACTCCAAGGTCGCACTACACAGACAAATACACCAAAACACCACCATATAAGCTATATTCCCCTTGCACACACACACACACATCACAGTAACACAACACACTGACACACACTAAAGCCCTTAACCAAAACCCTTAAACATGAATACTTACCTGAACTTCCAGCTGTTCATTCACACAGCACAACACCAGAAGTGCGAATTTAGCATCTCTAGACTTCGAGATTTTGAAATTCACGCTTCTGGGGTTTCAGAGTTTTGAGCTTTCGGCTTTATAATCTCGGGATTCTGAAATTTGATATTTCAGAATTTTGGGATTATAAAATGTTCCCGTGTATCTATATGAATATCAAAATCTATATATACCACTTATCATACAACTGATACCTCCACACACTCTATTTCTTACCTGTTTTTCATAGTCTGGATTACTGTTTCCATTCTTTTCAATGGGTGCAGTAATTATGCTGTCTGAGTAGCTAGTGTTTTGAATATATTTATGCAATTTGTGTAGGATTTTGTGAAAGGGCTGTCTCATGAATGGGTTTCAGCTCCTTCTCCGAGGTTTTTTAAATCCTTTTTTACTACTCTATGTAATTTTAAAGTATTTTTTTTAGTTACTAGTTAATGTTAGGCAGTTTAATTTTCTATTTTTATATATTTTTTGTTTGCTTCTAATGACATTTTTATGGTATATTTTATATTTTACTATTTTATTTTAACATTTTTAATTCTAATTTTGTAAAGTTTCAGTTCTAAAGATTCAATAGTTTTATGATGGACCTAAGATGACCATAATTAAAATATTCATATACTGTCACTGATAAAAGGGTGTGGATAAATATCTTTATCCGTAGACACTGATAAGGTACATATACATACGTTGGGGTTTGGAGTATGATGCATATAATACCTCTTATTGTAAAATTATGAAGTGAATTGTGTGATAAGTACAGAAGACATGAAATCAAGTTTCCTAGTATTAAAGTAACAGATCTTTCATGTATAACATGAACTAGACCTCACATATTTCATTCATCTTTTTTTTTTAGTTTGAATTATTATTTCCAGTAATGCCGTATTTGTGTAACAAGTACTGAATATGGATTTCATAGTTTCATAATTTTCTGAAACCTGCGTACAGGTCAAAAACCATCATAATGCATGTGCCAATGTCATGGAGTGGACATTCAAAACAAAATAATAACGAAATATTTCTTGAATGTGTCTAGTGAGTTGCATTTCCTTTCTTTTTAATAACAATCTGTTCCATATTTGAAAATACTTTGGGTGATAAACCTTGATCTAAAAGTGGTTCTGCATTTTGCTATTTGAAAGTTATAATTTGTCCCATGAGGATTTTGCCCTGATTGCAGAAACTCCATATTGCACAAATGTTGTTTCTCCATCATGAAGTGCTTCATATGCTAGGCACACTCTGTCAATTAACCAGAAATAAGGGAGAGAAAATAAATTAATTTCAGCTAAACATTCCTGATATGTGATTGTCCTGCACTCCATAATTATTTTGCATTTATACCACGCTATCAAAAGATAAAAATAGCAAACACTATTTCATCGAACCTAAAATATCTAAAACACATAATATCGAACATTCAGAACAGCTAATTTTTTCCTTGGGAAAAAATTTGCTATTCTGAAACACATACACACAACACAAGCACACTTAAAAAACATCAATCCACACACATGCACTTATAATCCTACAACTAACCCTATACTAAACTGTACATATACTACTATCTATCCACTTACCTTAACCCAAACCCTAAGGTCCGTCACTATTGTACACTCACCTAACCCGTGCCCTAACCCTAACTCACTTAACCCGCCCCTAACCCTAATTCACCTAACTTGCACCCTAACCCTAACTCACCTAACCCGCGCCCTAACCCTAACTCACCTAACCCGCAACCTAACCCTAATGACCACACAATCACACACTTACCTGAACCTGACCCATAACTTTCCACCACAGCACTGAAAATAGCGAAGCCACAGAACCAGCCAACCAAATTATTTCCCTAGGAAAGAATTTGGTGTTCTGCAACTTCACTATTTTTAGCATTCACTCAAAACGGGTCGATATTAGAACATTTGAAGGTTTAAAACTTTGATGTTTTGATATAGGCCCATTCTTTCAGTACATTTCTTTAAACACTTTGTAATATACAATAGCCTTCTCTTGAATATGTGCAAAATAATTAGTTGTATCCAGTTATAGGTCGAATATAGATTGTAAATAATTTCACTAGGATTGCAAAAGATCTGGTTGAAAATTTTTTCAGAATACGTCCAGGTTATATGTGGCCTTTGACTTAACAGTATATGCATTTTTTTAATATGTTAAGTTAGAACTTATGCGTACACAAAGGTCTATGTACTCAATCACTTTTTGTATAATATGATGGTCTACATTTCAGTAGCTTTTTATGAATAGTCTATCTTCCTGGTGGTGTTCTAATACGGATCTGAAAGGATTTTTTAACAATTTAGGGTGTAAGGGAAGCCTGTGGTATTATTTTAGGAGAACAGTGAGGGTTTTGCTGGGATATGTTAGTTTTATAGATAATTTATGTTTTAACCAGTTAAATTGTATTTAGTTTTTTATGAACTGATTAATTACTTAGATGTTACCATCAAGAAAGACTTTGAACACAATTGTTTTGTTTCACAACTATATAGGAAACCTACCTATTCAAATTCACTATTGCATTATACAAGCGCACACCCATTGCACCAGAAAAAAGCCCTAGTTAAGGGCCAATATGTAAGACTGGCCAGAATGGTGTCTGATTTTGCGGATTTTCTTAGTGAATGTGAAATATTAAAAAACATGCTTTGTAAAAGGGGGTACCCTGAAACCTTTGTCATAGATATTTTTAATGAAGTTAAGACTAAAAGAATGAATGGTCATTTTCTTGCACTACTAGGGCAGGTGTCCACCAAAATTCATAATGACTGTAAACCTTTAAATTTTGGACGGGTGCTTACCCTTACCTACACATCCAATTTTTATGACATTAAAAACATTATTTCCAAATATTGGAAAATATTTGATGTTGACCCTGAATTATCAGGGAAATTTGGTATTGAACCGCAAGTGGTTTACAAAAGAGACACTTCCCTTAAAGGATTGTTTGAAAAGCAAAAATGTGACATCCACAATGGTGGTACCTTTAAGTGTGGGAGGTGTGCCCAATGCCCTTATGTTATGGACAGAGAAAAAATCAAGCTCAAAAACTTTGGATATATTTCCAGTTCAAAAAGGATGTACTGTTACACTAAAGGGGTTGTGTATTTGGCCTTGTGTAGATTCTGTGCAAGTTTCTATGTAGGTAAAACTAAGAATGCCCTAAGGTTAAGGATTTATCAACATTTATATGATATCAGGAATAAAAATGAAAAGAATACACTATATAAACATTTGGTTAGTGAACCTACCCATTCCTTCCTGTTCTTTATATTGAAACAGGTAGATCTGGGACCTCGTGGGGGACCCTTGAATGAGTATTTGGAGTTTGTAGAACTCAAATGACAAATTAGGCTTGATGCTTATCATGCTCCTGGGTTAAATGATAGAATTTCTTTATCTTCTCTGTTGAAATTAAAATCTATGTTTTTTATTTAGTTATATACACAGTTTAGAGATGTTTTACACTTTTTACATGTATTATTGTTTTATATTTGGCTTGTATTAAGTATTTGCAGCCTTGTTAATGGGGGAAATGATGTCAGTTATTTGTGATTGGGTAAGCAATGTATTTAAACAGGTGCTAATTGCAGTGTTTTTGTATTCTGAGGAAGTCATCTACCAGACGAAAGCGTTTAATACTGCTGTGTTTGCCTGCACTCCTTTATCTTGGATGAGCACTGTATTTTTTCATGGATTTGGAGTTTTCTGCTTATAAAGGATTTACCATCTACCAAGCGTCGCTTTTGTCTTGCAACAGCTGCCTTTTATTTTTTTATTTTTCATTGTTTGTAAGACTCTACCTGTTTTCCCAGTTTTATGTATGTGTGTGTGTGTGTGTGTGTGTGTGTGTGTGTGTGTGTGTGTGTGTGTGTGTGTGTGTGTGTGTGTGTGTGTGTGTGTGTGTGTGTGTGTGTGTGTGTGTGTATGTGTGTGTGTGTGTGTGTGATTGTGTGTGTGTGTGATCTAGTTCTATTTGCTGTAAATGCAGTTTTCTGATTAACTTTTTCTAGCTGTTCATTTATGTATTTTTTACTTTATTCATTCTGATCTTTTCAAATTTCACTTCTAGGGTGTTAAATCCTTGCTTATGTGCATAGGACGTACGAAGAGAAAAATATGTGCATCCTGTGTCCAAATACATACATATATCACAACACATTTAGAATATGTTTTACAATAAACAAATACAATGTATATTTATGTCCATCCATAGTTCTCAACTGTCCAGATTTTTGCAGAATGCACAAATTTTTCATTCATATTTTTGGTCCATTTCTCATACAATTGTAGCTTTCTGGCAAATCACTGACAAATCACTGAGGACTGAAATCAGAAAATAATGGCAGACATTTAATTTTCAGACATCATATCTTTCAGAAAATGCAAACTAATGCAAAATCTGTTGCTCTAGCAACTTTCTAAGTTTGTAAGACCAATATTTAAAGTATCCCTATTTTTGGGCCTTGATTTCTCCATTATTTGTGGCTTTGTCCAGATTGTTTGCTCTAAGAGGTTGAGAGGTATATAACCATCTCTCTCATATATATATATATATATATATATATATGTGTGTGTGTGTGTGTGTGTGTGTGTATATATATATATATATATATATATATGTCTGTGTGTATGCATGCATGTATGTATGCATATATATATATATATATATATATATATATATATATATATATATATATATATATATATATATATATATATATATATGGGTCTATTTCATTTCACCTAACTTCCAATTCACTGACTCCCATTTGACTGAGACCAAATGACTGAAATTTCATTTCACTGACACTTCATTTCACTGACAGTTCATTTGACTGACAAGTATTATTAGCAAGAAAATGGAATATGCCCCCTTCCCCACTGTAGTGTGACCCTGGAGTTAGAATATATAGTTGGGGGTGTGTGGGGGGCAAAGCCCCCCACTTACTTTTCTTTTACTAACAATATTATATCAAAACTTAACAATATCATATGAAATGAAGTGGGGGGCTGTGCCCCCCACACACCCCCAACTATATATTCTAACTCCAGGGTCGCACTACAGTGGGGAAGGGGGCATATTCCATTTTCTTGCTAATAATACTTGTCAGTCAAATTAACTGTCAGTGAAATGAAGTGTCAGTCAAATGAAATTTCAGTGAAATGGGGTCAGTGAAATGAAAGTCAGTGAATTGGAAGTTAGGTGAAATGAAGTAGACCCATATATATATATATATATATATATATATATATATATATATATATATATATATATATATATATATAGATATATATATATATATATATATATATATATATATATATATATATATAGATAGATAGATACAGAGCTATAGCTATACAGTGGATGTAAAAAGTGTGCTCACCCCTGTTAAAATGCCAGGTTTTTGTGATATAAAAAAATCAGACCACAATAAATCATTTCAAAACTTTTCCTACCTTTAATGTGACCTATAACCTGTACAATTCAATTGAAAAACAAACAAATCTGTTAGGGTAAAAATATAAAAAATAAAAAACGTACAATACGCTGTTTGTATAAGTGTGTACACCCTTAAACTAATACTTTGTTGAAACACCTTTTGATTTAATTACAGTATTCAGTCTTCTTAATCACTTAATGTGATCTTGCTGGCATGGAGAATGCTGCAGTCATCATCATATGCAATGACAGCATAGCGATCTACAAATGAGCAATGGTATGGAAGTGAGACCAATTGTGAATGAAGATGAGGCTAAACAGCATGGAAAAGTGATAAAAATGTTCAAAACCTGTGCAGTGAGTTATGATGAGCAGTGAATCTGTACACATCATCTCCTGCTGAGCAGGCGTTGTGACAATACTAAGATGTTAGGAGTACCCTATGCTTTAGCTGAACACCACATGTTAATAGTTATTCTTACAATAAGTGACTTAATTGTTGCTTGTCACTGCCCTCTGCATCACAGATGGGTCTGTCTATGGCTGACCTGCCATCAGCTCCACAAAAAGGACAAAGGCAACATGTGAGAGCTTGTAGCCATGTGCCATCTTCACACAGAATTCTGCTGGATCCGGGGAATGCCTGTCCCAAAGGTATGTGCAGCATGCATTAGCCATCTTTGCCACAGAGACAGTTTTGCAGACACCTGTCTCACTAACCCTATACTAGTCACTGATGTCATGCTGTAGGATGACATCACTGACTAGTATAGGGTTAGTGATGTCATGCTGTAGTATGACATCAGTGACTAGTATAAGGTTAGTGATGTCATGCTGTAGTATGACATCAGTGACTAGTATAGGGTTAGTGATGTCATGCTGTAGTATGACAACAGTGACTAGTATAGGGTTAGTGATGTCATGCTATAGTATGTAGAGGAGCATATTTGTCCCATGGACTTCAGGCCCACTTCCTTGAGATTCTAGAGCTAACTAAATGCACCCACATTGATGCCATAAACTCCAGCTGGTCAACTTGATATCAGCATATAAACTATAAGGCCTTCCACCTCATTGTCTGTCAAGTGGTGAGCAATGCACATGGTATTAAACAAGCTTAAAGATGTGTAGACCACATTCTTCTCATGAAGCTGCTTACAATCTTGTATATTGCAGGTAATGCCAGATACGCCCTGGTGCCATCAATCATGACACTTTTACACCACCCACAGATCATGATTGAGATATCACAAACACTGCACCAATACAGACACACAGTTTCCTTGAATTGAGGATCAAAGTGATATTCTCTGGAGATCCGCAGCAAGATGTGTGTTGTCTGTGCTATACATGGTTCTGTGCAGACAGCTACAGCATGTGCCAGACAGATTAGAACCAGCAGTGGAACACCTGCCAGATGAGGAGTTATTGGAGGAACTGGAAGCAGGAGAACCCCTTGTGAGATGGACATGGATGCCATATACTGAAGCACTGGGAAAGATGTGGGGCCTGGTACCTTGATAGAGACAACATAAAATAAAACTGATGAATTCAATGCTATACCCAAGCTATGCAATACAATGTACTGGCTGACCATGCTATGTATCAGTCATTTTCTAACCCACATAACACACAGGGGTGGGCAGGGCAGATTTGTCAACATTTGCACATGTGGAGTGGGCCACAGTGATCAGGATGTGCAGCAACTACATAGGTCAAGTGATGCACTAGGGTGGGAGAGGTCTTATTTGGGTACATGACATGAAGTCTGGAGAGGACTGAGTATAATGTCCAAGAATGGGGTTGAGCTTCCTGATTGTGATAGGTAGCCAGATGGTCAAGGTTAACACAAATATCTGGGGAGGGAGGTTTGCAGCAGATGCTAGAGTACTCTAAGACCATGGACATAATGCATAGGTTGGTGTAATGGAGACTATGAATGTCCATGGCCATGTGGAGGATCCAGTCATGGAAAGAGGCCTAGATCTACACATGGCAGTAAGCACTAGTAGTTTTTAGGGTTATCAAATAAAAAATAGTCACATCTCATCGACAAATGTTAAACGACATTTTATACAATAAACAAAAAAATGAAAAAAATAATTAAAAAAGTAGGTCCAGTTCCACGTTTACTAATTCTTTAATTAAAACACAATTAAAATGCAAGTTACACTTTCACTAAAAGATAGCTTCTTCAGGAAAACAACAATAAAAAATCAATTACTGCTTTATATAATTAATGAAAGCATTAGGTCACCATTATTTAATTAGTAAAAAATTGCATGTGGCAATCAGTTAATAAGTAAAAACAATCATGTGACCATCGCTTTACCATTATTTCAAAGAGATATTCATTTATTTAATGTTTATTTATTTATTTTATTTTACATTTGTTAACCGGGATGGTCCGACTGGACGAGGTCCATTTTCAGAGGAGGCCTGGGGAGAAAAGTTCCACATAAAGACAACTTTACATAACATACAAAAGCATTGTTATCAACAAACATTATTACCATTTTTTCTATAGTAGAATGTTACACCGAGAGAAAAAAAGGAGAAGAAAAAAAAAAACAAATAAAAATGATCATATACATACATAAGTTAAACTTCATAGATAGTAACAGGCAAAGATAGGTTTCAATAGAGGATGTTTTGTTTATTGAGTGCGCAGAGGTAAAAAAATAGGAAGGAAGTATGGATATAGTATTATGTAGTACATGGACACAGCCATGAATCTCTAAGATATGATTTAAGCCTGTTTGAATTGTGAGGTATCTGGAGCAGAGGTCACAGCTAAGGGGAGGTTATTCCAGCATTTAGCTATAGAGTGTGAGAAAACAGCTTTGCCTGCAGTGTTGTTGGCTGTGGAGATATAGAGAGGTCTTTCAAAATGGGTTTGATTGTGAATGACTCATTCAAACCTGGATACGTTTGTGCTCCAAATCGAGCTATCCACTGATTCCCCTCCCTCTCTCTGTCATTCTTTACATCCCTCCCTCTTATTTTTTAGGAATCACCTGTAAGGTAAGAAACTTACACCTATGACTGTCATCTGTCTCCTTAATATGCGTATACAATGCATTGGTTTCAATATGCCTACGTATTTTAGACATATGGTTACTTATACACCCTTTTAACCTACGATTGGTTTTCCCTATATAAAACGCTTCATATTACTGACATGAACCCATATATATTAAATTTCTAGTGTCACGAGTGCCATAAGCTTTCAAATAAAATTGTGTCTTATTTACTGTATGTTTGATTACTTTCCCTGTATTTATATACTTACAGTATTGGCTTTTAGAACACTTATGTGTCCCCCATTTTATACTTCATATCTGATTAGAAATCTCTTCCTGTTCTTTATAACATAAGATGTCCTTGAGGTTATTACATCTCTTATATATATATATATATATATATATATATATATATATATATATATATATAAAATGTAAACAATCGTGTGATACTTGTTTAAACCAGGACAGTTGTACTATAGGCCAATATGTTTTGTTACTTTTTTGACTATTGGCGTATTTCTATTTTATGCTAGTATACCGCGGACGAGACAAGAAGAGATCAACAGAATGGTAGCCAGTCAATAGGAGTCAGTCATGGCTATAAATGCTATCGTATACAATTTATCTAAGAGTTCATTGACAGAACATGAGTATGCAGTTCTAAATAAAGGTTTAACCTTTATACTGGCCGGGTCACTGGATATTTCTCATACTCTAATGGAGTTTAAACTCTTTGTAAGAAATTTAAATCTGACTTTATTATACTGGGAAAGAGAGACTGATCATCTTGTAAGAAACAAATGTATCGGTACTTTTATTCCAATTACCAATCCTGTGATAGCAGTATTTTAAATGGCAGTAGAGAATGACCTGTACGATTCATTTATGACACATTCGAACAAAAGTTATTACCACCTGACGTTTGAATAGCAACAAGCTTCAACATGTCTAATAGCAAATGTGGACACAGTTATAAAAAGTTCAGATACGTTAGGGGCTGTAGTTGTACTGGCTGCTGAATATTGATCATTTGTATTCAATTTTGCCACCCATACCATGTGATTCTTTACTATATTTTGAAAAAATATGTGGGGATGCATGCTAGTTCTATGCAAATAGGTGTTTTTTTTTTCTAACATCTTTCTTATATAACATAGTTAGAATTTTCCCTCTGCAGTCTAATGTCCAAGAAGTGTGCTGAACTTTTAAATCTTAAAAAAAAGTCAGTTGTGTTACTATATTTAAGACCTTCATCAAATATTGATAAAGAGCCTTGCCAAATGATAAACAAATCATCTACAAACCGTATGTAAAAAATAACATTCTTAAAATATTGATTACAGTCAGATAATATTCATTTTCCCATGTATTTATCACTATGCTTGCATAGGTGTTAGTGTTGCGTGTACCCATCGCTACACCTCATGCTTGTTTGCAGTAATTTTCATGAAATAGAAAACCATTATTTTGTAACATTATCTCTAGCAGTGCATATACTGCATTAGTGTCTGTAGTTGTACATAATGAATGCTGTACTATATAGCACCATAAGTATTCAATACCTATGTCATTCAATATCGAAGTAAACAGGGAATCAACTTCTAGGGTGACCAAATAGCACTCTGCATAACACTCTATAAAATCAGTGGCTGATGACCAATTATATAATTGTTGTAAAAAGTCAGATGTATCTCTTATAGTCATTGTTGATATACTTAATGCTTTTTTTCATTTATTTGGTCTCCGTGGTGGTTCAGCCAATGACTTATGTATTTTCGGAACCCCATATATCATGGGCATTCTTTGGTAATGGAACATGGAAATAGTCTAGGTCATCTATTGATATGTCTCTATTTAAATACATGCTATAAACACAAGAAATAACATTTTGTATGATAGTCATTGTGACAAGCCCTCTTTACCCCAAGGCAGTAACTAAGGAGTCTCCTGTAAGGCAGTGTCACTAAAAGCAGGGATAGAAAGATACAATTTGTCCTAAGAATACACTGGGAGCACGTTCTATACCTGGAACTGGACTGTATGCTTCACTCCAGGTCCCCAAATGAGTCTCCACACTAACCACTGCAGAACGCTGTGTCCCAGTTCTCGGTATCTGACACACTTACTGTTAAATGTCTAATATTCACACTTACACACACTCCTGGGAAAGACTGACGCAGATTTACCTGCTGTGTTTCTTTGCCCAAATGACAAGGTAATAGCTGCCATCAGAGTGGCCCTGGTGTTATCACAATAAACATAAACACTCTCAAGTTATTAAAAATATTAACTAAATAACCAGCCACAATGAGAGGTAGTAAAACATTTAATAAATAAAAGGATTTAAAACTTGTAAATACTGAATAACTAATTCCAATAAACAACAGCGTTTTATTCACAAGAAATATAAAAATAATGCTGTAGATAGATCTCACATTTATTTTTAGAAAATCTCTAACTATCTAGCTGTAGTTCCCTGACTACCTGAAGATTAAGTGTCCCTACCTAATCTAGATACTTTAGCAAGACAAGATTATACTCTTACTTCTACAAGGTAATATGAGAAATTATGTGCACACTGCAGGTTGTTGTCTGTCCTCAATAACTGGACAACTACTCTGAAAACAACTAGACTACTACTGCTGAACAACTCTGGAAAACAACTACTGAATAATAACTGAACAACTGACTCAGAATATTTTTTTATAGTAGATCTTTTTCAATAGTAACAGGAATCTGCCATGAGAATTCTACTCTCATATCAGACTTTGAAAAGTAAACAAACAGTTGCAGTGAAGATTCTATTCTAGATCATTTCACTGCAAAATATTTAGAAAGCTATCCAAATAATGAAGAATCCCATCTGACAGAGCAGCAGTAACAAAAGTTATGATCTTCCTCTTACAATTTTGGAAAATAAGAATATACTCCACTGCAGAGATTCGGTCTCTCACCTACTTAACAATTAATGGGTAAAAGGATGGACATCAAATTATCAGATTCATCTGCACAGCTGATGCTTGAAAATCAACACAGAGTAAAATAAATGCCGGAAATAAATCAACACAAACTAAAATACTACGGTGAACACAACTAAAGACTAAGATTTGAAGTCTGAAGATGAAATGATACAAAGCCATGGCAAAATTTATAGCCTTAAGCTGATTTTGTTTGTAAAACAACCTTTGTCTATGGCTCAAAATGTTACTGCATTAAGTTTGGAGAAACAAGAGGTAATGCTGGGTTCAAATCCAGACTAAATTTGTGATTATAGACAGAGCCAAGAAGACCTTGGCCTGCCACTTTGTAGTGGATGTGGGCTGATCATTCATTGCTTGAATGTCTCTAAGCCTGGGTTTGTTACTTTCTGCCTATGATGTAATCCACATAGAATGCTTCTGTTGGATAAGCACCGTATACCTCTCAACCGTACATATTTTTGCAGTATATCCAGATTTTTGCCTCTTATTTTTTGTCTGTTTCTCATAACATTGTGGCTTTCTATTAAATCACTGGTAAATCATTGAGGGTTGAAGTCAGAAATTTTTGACAGACATTTGAGTTTCAGACTTAATACCCTTTAGAAAATGTATGCTAATGCAAAACCTGTTATTCTATCAACTTTCTAAGTTTGTAAGAGCAGTATTTAAAAAGAGTCCCTATTTTGTTTTTTTGTCCCTGATTATTAATGTCTGTATCCAGATTTTTTGTTCTAAGAGGTTAAGAGGTATGCCTTGCACTCAGACCAACTTGATTTTAAGGAGTCTAAAACAGCTTGGACCTTGGGGACATGGCTTTCCAATCTTCTGAGAAGATAACTGCACTCTTCAGTTAATTGCTGAAAATCTATTGTGGGGGTACTGGATTTTTATTCATCAGCCTCTGGATGTCATTGGTACTTCACTGAGCAGATGGCAAGACTTTGTAGTGAAAAAAAGCCAATGGGCATGGAATATGTAGTACTGTCCTTAACCTGCAGGGCTAGTAGAATATCCCATTAGCCTTTTGGTGGTTCCAAAGTGGACAGAACCTATCCTTGCCCAACTTTTCAACTAGGTCATCTTGGGTCATGGGATATGAATCAAACTTGGGCATACTGTTTACTTCTCAATCATTTCAAAACTTTATTGCTCCATCAAGATTGGGATCAGACACAATGAAAATATTCCACTTCACTCTTGGGACTCTTTGATGCCCTGAAAATTATTCATCCTCTGAACATCATCCTTAACTGCTTGGCATTAAGTCTCTGGTATCACATGTGGCTTCAAATTAACTGTTTCACCAGCACAGTTTCACTGTTGTGCTAGAGTAAACTGGCTTTGACAGACAACTATAAAATGTCTCAGTTCCTCAGCACAAGTTCTTTAATCTCTCTGTTTTGACACCAGGGCCTATTAGGGATTCTTTAAATTCTTTAACAAACCTAGTCACTACTAATACCTCAAGGGACTTTTCCAAGGTTTTAGAACATTTTTGTGGCCTATGTGCTCTGGTTTAATTTTTCCTGGTTGTATAATTCTGTATGTTACTTAATTTATATTTTTTATAACATCAAAATGGCCCTGTCACAAGAATGTATTCTTAGTGGTGGGCTTTAACACAATTTTTTTATCTCCTGATTTGAATTCCTTGGGTCAGGCATTTTAGTATCTGCTGTCTATTGCACTTCCTGAACCCCTTCCGTGCGTT
This sequence comes from Protopterus annectens, assembly GCF_019279795.1. Taxonomy (NCBI): domain Eukaryota; kingdom Metazoa; phylum Chordata; order Ceratodontiformes; family Protopteridae; genus Protopterus; species Protopterus annectens. The sequence goes on from NC_056748.1 coordinate 1,156,875,148, forward strand.
CCTTTACTATAAACATTATAGTTCTTAACCTCCCTCTCCTATAGGTCTGTGAAATGCTTTGATACACTTTTAAAGTGGGGAGGGTTTCTAGCAAACTTCAGGGATGTCTGCCATATAGTAATCCAAATGGGGTGAATTAAGCGGAGGGTTGTGGCATTCCCTTAATCTGAATAATATGATAATGAAGTACCACACTATGCCTTTTCATTACACAGGGGGTGTTTCTTTTTCTTCCTCATAAACAAATTATCATTTAAGCTAAGCAGTATTTTATTTGTGATTATGTGATTCAAATGGAATTACTTATATTGCTATTTTATTTCCTGTACAGCCTTTTATATTGAAATGACCACCAAAACCATAAAAAAATCATGGAACATATTTATGGAAAAAAAATGAAAATAATTCTCTTTTTAAATATCATATGAGTTTCTGTGAACATAATTCTTTTTGAGAGAGTTTATCCTGATATGAGGAGAAGTGGCATTAAGAATATGGCTGAAATAATACAAAACCCTACGGCAATTAAGATTATAGACTGATAAATTCCCTGACCTAAATAGATCCGCCAATAATAAGAGCTTCTTAAAAGTTGGAATTTGTGATTTATATATATATATATATATATATATATATATATATATATATATATATATATGTCTATTTGACATCACCAAAATTCCAAATTATCAAAAATAAAATAACAGAAACTGCAATACTGAAACTACACTACACTGAAACCTTACTATACCAATACTCACTACAACAAACTCCAAAACTAAACAAATTTAAACCCAAAAATGAACCTTTATAGATGTTTTTGCAAGGGGCAAGCCCTACACCCCCTGCAAATTAGATATACCAACTCTGAGATTGTACTACAGTGAGGAAAAGGATAAATTTCCTGATCCTCACTATACAACAATCTCCGTTCAGAAGCTGAGAGGGCTGTGTAACATCTACAGCTGGTAATTCTTTAAAGAAAAGAAAACACTGCAGTTGTCACTGTCCATGGTGTCCGAAGTGATGATCATTGTTGGTTTGATTTTCAGTAGAGTAAGATTTTGATGTAGTATACTTCTAGTATTGTGGTCTTGGTGATTTAAATTTCAGTAATGTGAAATTTCAGTGATGTCAGCTAGACCCATGTGTGTGTGTGTGTGTGTGTGTGTGTGTGTGTGTGTGTGTGTGTGTGTGTGTGTGTGTGTGTGTGTGTATCTGTGTATATATATATATATATATATATATATATATATATATATATATATATATATATATATATATTATATACACATGGGTGTGTTTTTATTATTGTTTATTTTTATTATTTTATACTACTAGAGGAAATTTGGGCCAGGTACAGGGGCACTTCCCCTACTCGTCATTGTTGAGAGTGGGACCCATTTTGGAGGAGCACTTCCTGTTTCCATTCCAAGTGCAGAGGCAATCTGGAGAATCAGGGAGGTAGATGGAGAGAAAATGAGATGGTGGAGTGGTGAAAGAAATGGAGGAGAAAGCAAATATCGAGACAGAAGAATGTGTTCAGGATTCTGTGGAAATGTTTCAAAGAAATCTGTCTGATGGAAATATGTTAGCAAATGGTGGATGTATAATTCCAACCCAATTATTTATTTAAAGAAATTGGGGTATAAAGAAAGCCGGAAAATGAAGCAGATGTTTCATGGGGGGTATTAGAGAGGAAATACAAAATGGGGATGGAGAGACAATTCTGAAGAATAGTAGTGAGATTAGAAAATAAAACATATGCAGAGAAAGCAAAAGAATGCAAATATGCAGTAGCAGAAAATAAGGCAGAAGAAAATGAAAAACGGAAATATGTGATAAGGATTCAAAGTAAAGAAGACAAAGAAATGGACAGGTATGAAGTGTGAGACAATTTAATAGCTCCTTTGGGTGTAAAACCACATGAGGTAAGAGAATTTATTGTTATTAACAGAAAGTTTTTGAAATTATATTTGATATGAAAAATAAACTGTGTCCAGTGGAATCTTTATGTGATAAAAACATTTAACAGGGAAACAAAAGAGAAAATCCATGTATGATTTTTAACAGAAATAGAAAGAGAGACTTTGAAAGGACATTTGAAAACTTTATGTAAAGAAGTACTGGATATTGTAAACATTTATTATAAAATGGGTTTATGGACTGGTGACTGGGATTATAATATAATCTTAAAAATAGAAGGAGAAAAAAATTATACATGTAGCAATGATAAATGCAGAGTGAAATGGGGGAGTCATAAAATATTGCGGTCAGACCAAAATATATTTTTTGTGTGTGTGGAAAAGGAGAACATTTGATAGGTGACTGTGGGAGGATGGCATAATGGTTAAGGTGTTTACCTTACAAACAAAAGGTGCAGGGTTTGATCCTCACATGGGGTAAATGGCTAGGCTTAAAAAGTGGTCCACAAGGACAGTTAGCCTAGTACTAATCTATGAACCTATGAATCTATGAACAAGAGAATGGTATATTTGTGGGGAAATGGGACATGATGCAAATAAATGTCAATTGAAATGTTATAAATGTAAAAAATGGACATTGATGGATGGATTGCAAGAATGAAAATAACAGTGAGGAAAAGAAAAAGAAGAAAAAGAAGAAATTGTAAATGTAGAAGAAAATAAGAAAAAACTAATACAGAGGACATGGAAAAAGGTTCTGCAATAAGTGATAATGAAGCCGTAAATTGTGAAGGTGTAAAACAAAAAAAAACTAATTCTATAGGTAAAAGGGTAAAAGACAGAAATGGAAAATTTAAATGGATAAGTAAGAAGGAAAAAAAGAAAGGAAATGGATAAGAATGCATGCAGCGAACGATTGGGGGTTGATAAAATGGTTCGGGTGTTTAACTCACAGACACAAGGCACAAGGTTTACAGTCTCACCTCTGGGGGGGGATTGGCTAGGCTGAGAATGGCCTATAATGAAAGCTCGCCTAAACATTAGCTATGAAGTTACAAAACCATGAATCTAAGGAAAAGGGAAAATGAAGATTTTAGAGTGCTTTCTGTAAATTTGAATGGTATTACGAACATAATAAGGAGAATAGGGCTTTTGGAGTGGTGTAATACATGTGATGTCGATGTAATTGTATTATCAGAAACAAGATTTTTAACAAATGAAGAAAGACTGCAAGCAGAAACTAAGTGGAGGAAAGATAATCTAGAATTTGGGGAAGGATAGATGTTCTTGAACAGCCATATTCTATAGAAATACAGTAAATATATTAAAAATGGGAAGATTTTAGACTATGTAGTGATAAATACGAATACTATAATAACAGGAGACTTTAATTGTGATTTAAGAGGCAAACATAAAAAGAAAGGAAGTGATATAAGAAAACATTAAAAGTTAAAACTTTGGAACAAAAATTCATGGACTTCCAAAAGGGGTATGTATTGAACTGAAATACATTATTTTATACTATCCAAAGGTTTAGCTATAGCAAAAGTTGAAGTAGTTGAAACAGGATTTTCTGACCATCTTGCAGTATGGCTAGTGAACAGGAAAACAAGGAATACATAAAAAATAAGCAAAGGAATAATAAAAGATAAATAAGAAAGCATGGAATGAAAAATGTAGTAACAGAGTTATGGAAAGATTATCTTACTATGGTAACATTTTATTAAAACTGGTCCAAATGGTAAATGATATTTAAGGAAAAATATAACAATATTTTTTACAGTGGCAATACGATGTGAGTAAAGCAAAAAAAGAAAAATATAAAATAAAATAAAATGATGCATTGGAAGATTTATGATATAATGATAGAAAGTACTTTGACATAGAAAGTACTTTGACAAAGAAAAATAATTATATGAATGAAATTAAAAAAAAATACAAGAATAGTATTATAAGCAAAGATATTGTTTACAAAGAAAAAGTGAAGTATCAAGTTAGTTAAGCAAATTTATTAAAGGATGATGGTAGTGTAATGGCAGAAATAAAAATGCAAAAGGAGAATAGAACTCAGGAAAAGATTATGATTAGTGCAGCGCAGTATGTACAACAAATGTCTAAAGAAAAAAGAAGGTAGTGAATAAAATGTAGAAAATGAAACAGAAAAAAAGAGAAAATAGAGTTGGACAAGGAGATTCTTTAAATGAGCTAGATAAAGTATAAGGACAAGTAAATATCAATTCTTCTGAAAGAACCAGATGGAACAGGATATGAAAAATATAAAAATTTAAAGGAGTGTCTCTCTCTCTCTCTCTATATATATATATATATATGTATATATATATATATATATATATATATATATATATATATATTTTTTAAGATTTTGAATGAATGGTAAAATAAAGGTTTTATATATAAAGAATTATGTAGTAGAATACTTAAATTCATAAGGATGGAGGAAGATAGAAGACAAAAAACTGGAGACCAATAGTATTGAGTAATACTTATTATAAGAGTTTTATAAAAATAATAAAAAGGAGATTTGAAGCTGAAATGTAAAAACTTATAGAAGGTAGTATATAGAGAATAAAGGGAAGGGTTGTCAAGAATTATTAATGATAGAGACATTGTGGATGATATTATAAATAAAGAAGAAGAAGCAAAAATCAGTATTGGAGACCTTAAAAGGCATTTGATACAATTTGACATGAAATCCTGTGGGGAATAATGGAAGAATATAATATAAGTGAGAATGTTAGGAAATTATGTATGTCAGTTTATAGCAATAATAAAGTAAAATTACGTGTAAATGGCTGGTTAAGCTAAGAGGTGCATATGAAGAGTGGTGTAAGACAGGGATGTCCAATGAGTCCTAATACTCTTTGCATTAGTTATGAATGTGAGAGTATGTGAAATAAATTACATAATGAAGAAGGCAAGATATATAACACCCGAAGGGTTAAGAATTACACTTCCATTAACATATGCAGATGACATTATAATAATAGCAAAAAACAAAATCTGTATAAAATAAGTATTAATTTGTAGAAATGTGTGTCTATAGGTGATATTGCTAGCTTTTAATAAAGAGAAAAGTAAATATCTAGGTGATTTAGTAAAGGTAGGAGTATATATTTTACAATGAATGAAATTTCTGTGTTTGGTATAAAATTTGGGAACAAACACATAAGCAGAATTCAATGGGAAAAAACAACAGAAGAAACAAAACAAACCTGTCTTTTTTTGGAGAACATATATAATTATTCAGAATAAAAGCTTATTTGATAAATTCAGTACTGATGGGAAAATAGCATACCTAAAGTGTATTTATGTTGCCAACATTGTTTGAAAAGGAATTATTCCACATTTATATTTTTTCATTTATATACAGTTTTAGATTAAACCCAGTTAAAAGATTTTTTTTTGTATATAAATAAAAAGGAAGGAAGTTTAGGGTTAATCAATCTAGTGGTATATGGTGCTTCATTAAATTTGTACCAAGTTTTAAAGTGGATAAATAACAAATATGTGAGCTTAGTAGTAAAACCTGAATAAATATAAGTAGTCTTAATAAGACTCACATCAAAAAAATCAAGCCTATCCATGTTTATAGAACTGGTAAATTCCAAAAAGGTGGTAGTAGTGTCCAAATAGTTAAAAAATTTGTGTAGCTTCTCCACGCTGTCAATCCAAAAAATAGCTATATCATCTAAAAATCTCTGATAGTGGGACCAACAGTTACTATATACAGACTTTAAAACATATTTTTCCTCCCACCAAGCTAAAAATATATTGGCGTATGTGGGGGCAAAATTTGCCCTCATAGCTATGCCCTTGATTTGATGAAAAAATCCCACCCCCCCCATAAAAAATGAAATTGTTTTTTAATACCATTTCCATAAGTTGTAACATGACTGACAACTGGTCCGTAGATGGACAGGCCTTATCTAGTAAGGTTTCTTCCAACCAGGCTAATCCTAATTCCTGGGGTGTAATGGTAAACAAGTCTTTAATATCAATTGTGGCAAAAATAGTATTGTCAAAGCACTGGTCAGTTTTAATTCCATTTAAAAAATCACAGGAATCTTTTAAAATTATCTTTTCTGTTCCCCAAATTGACTTTAATTTTATGTCAAGAAACTTTTCTATGGGTGCAGTCTTTGACCCTTCAGCCGAAACAATAGGTCTTAAAGGGGGGTCTGTAGGGTCCTTGTGCACCTTAGGTATGCCAAAAATAGTAGCTATTCTGGGTTGAGCTACATGTAAATACTTGTGAGTGTCCAGATCAATCAATCCGTCCCACAGTAATTCATCAATGACCAAATAAATTTTTTTGTATGCAACAAAAATCTCATTTCTGGACACCCACCTGTATGTACTGGAATCACCCAAAATGTCTAACATCTTGCCTTCATAAATAACATTGTCCATCAATACGGACCCCCCTTCCTTGTCCGGTTTCATGACACACACATTATGGTTCTGCTTGAGTTCCTTTAAAACCAACCACTCCCCAGCCATAAGGTTATATTTCAACCTATAGGGGGAAGCACAAAAAGCCTGCCTTAGTTCTTTTTCTACTACCATTTCAAAATTTTTAATTTGGGGGTGTAGATGTGGGTTAAATTCACCTTTTCTCTTTAAAATCTCTGAATTGTTTTCTTTACCTGTACCATTGAACATAACACCAAAATTTAACTTTCTCATAAAAGTCTTGACATCTAAAATCACTTTTGTCAGGTCACATTTATTATTAGGAATAAATTTAAAACCCCTAGCTAAAAGATTAAAGTGGTCAACCTTCAGGTTTATACAACTATAGTTAAAAATGTTATAATTGTTAAAAGAATATTTGTTCTCACACCTAACTATATTCTCAGTGGGTAAAACTAAAGTGGGTGAAACTTGAATCTCCCCCTCCCCCCTGGGCTCCTCTGTTCCCCCTCCAAGTTGGGTTTTGGAAGTATTGGGGGCCTTTCTAATTCATACGTCTCTTGGAGTGACGGGAGGGGAGGGAATTCTAAAGGGTCATATTTAATCCCTTCTTCACTTTGTTCTCCATAATTTACCTCCCTGTCTACTTCAAATACAAAACCGTCCCTTCTTTTGTCTACTCACTTTCCCCTGGGCCCAGTGTAACTCCGTTTTTCCTTATATTCTAATATGTCTCTGTCAAGTTTCTTTATCTTGCATTTAATATTAATGTTACATTTTCCATCTATGTCATCCAATGTGTCAAAATATTTTTGTTTTTCAGTTTCTACAGAAAACAGTAAGTCATTTGTGACAGAATTTAAGCGTTCAATGTTTGAGTGCAGTTCCTTCATAGACAATTCATTTTACTTAATAATAATTCTAACAATGTCTAAATCACAGTTATTAAAAACCTCTAGTAATTCTTTATATAAATCACTACCAACATGAATATTATTGGGTATTTCTGCACACATAGTCCTTTAGTCACAATTCCCTTGCTTAAACATGTACGCAAGTATTCATTGTTAATACAAAGTGCCTTATATTTCCCCATGAGTTCCCCTAGTTTTTTGACACTGGTTACATAGGTGTCATTACTAGTTTCCCTCCCAGCACACTCATTTTGAGTCCCAACATTAAGGGAAATTTTCTCAGTTAGCCAAGTTTCAAAAGCCTTCTTAGGCTTGTTAACACCATGGCAAATATTATGATTAGTCAAACAGTCACCTTTGTTTGAAGTTGTAGCCTTAGGAGTTCTACAATCACCTGCTCTGTCTGGTCACGAATTTTCTTCATCTAAATCATCCAAAATATGAGGTACCCCAATATCTCCTTCATGATTAACTTTTTTAGTCCCAAAACTGCTCCTAGTTTGAGAAACTCGATGTAGTTTCTCCACAAACGCCTCGACATTATTTCCTCCATTGTGGTTAGCTTCCTGGTTTCCTGAGATGCTGAATGACATCAAACCAGCCAAAGAATGGCCAATCGGAGTGAGCAATTCAACAAGCTGAGTTAACTGGTCAATCAGCTTCTGAGTTTCGTTGATTTTGTCCCGCCTCCCTTTCTGAGATGGAGAAGAACCTTCAGTGCTTTCCATGTCCCCAAACAACTCCCAACAGCAACCAAAGTAGTGAAAAACGGGGATTCCAACTACAGTAACCACCAATAACAGAAGAAAACAGGCTGGAAGGAAGCACTCAGGTTCACAGTTTCTTCAAGGTTTAATGGCACAAATAGTAGATAAGCAAAACACCAAAAACGCTGATAACACTCCAAATACGTTTTCGTTCACAAGAACTTCATCAGGTCATTATTATTCATTATTGGTCATTTTTTGATTAGGGGGAACTATTTAATGGGCCTTTGCTAAGCAATTTATAATTCTGATGACGTTCTTGTGAACGAAAACATATTTGGAGTGTTATTAGCATTTTTGGTGTTTTGCTTATCTACTACTTGTGCCATTAAACTTTGAAGAAACTGTGAACCTGAGTGCTTCCTTCCAGCTTGTTTTCTCCAGGCTGGTATGACCCTGACCCTGAGTAGCATCCTGCCCTCACCAAGAATGATACCTCAGTATAAAGAAAAAATGATCAATTTCAACAAATGGCTAAGCTTCTGGTGTCACTCAAAGGGGATCCAGTGTCTGTCAGCCTGGGACAACATGCTCGACAAGCCGTGTTGCTTCGCAAGAGACAGCTTGCACCTGTCACCCCTAGGCTTTCGAATACTGGCTAAGGCTTTTGCTGCCCCCATAGTGCCTATTTAGGCAAGGCTCAAAAGTCAAACCCACCTCCATAAACAGCACAATTAACAAAAAACTGAGGGTTATGCTACTCAACGTCAGGAGTTTAAATCTCAAAATGCACACGCTTGAAGCACTCCTTAGTATGGAGAACGTCGACATCTGTGCAGTAACTGAAACCTGGTTCAAGGCTCCAGAGAGCACCCCAGCACTACCAGGCTACAACTCATACCACAGGTTTCGGCCACAGAACACGGACCGAAACACAAAAGGAGGGGGTGTATCCATATTCATCAAGGATACCTACACCTCCAGGTTAGTGACGCAGCATGATACCTCTGAGATCATCCATGTGCAACTAACATTAGGCAAATCTGCAATTCAAATTGTGGCCTGCTACAGATCACCCTCCATGACCCAGGACCATCATTCCACCTTTCAGGAGACATTGGAAAACATGAAGGCCCTACCAAACACCCTGATATTGGGCAATTTCAATTACCCTAAAATTCATTGGGAAAACTACTTGAGTACAAATTCCCAGGCCCAGCGCTTCCTGGAATTCATTAACTCAAATGCCCTGGATCAGCTGGTAAACTCCCCTACCAGAGGTGAAAACATATTGGACCTGGTCATCACCAACATGGGTGACAGGTGTTCCACACCGGAGGTCATCCCATCCCTGGTTAGATCAGACCACAAACTAATCACTCTGGATGTCCACACCCCACCACCATCCCCAACTAAGGAAACCACAGTAAAAAACGTTTCCAAAGCAAACTTCTACTTACTTAAGACAGAGGTGGTAGGTTTCACAGCCCCCACGCTAAAGGATAATGCTGCCCAAGATGCAGAAACCTTTACAAATGCACTCTATGAGCACCTACAAGGATGCATGGATCATGCCATCCCTAGCAAAACCAAGACTCACTCCTCTAAGAGAAGGAAACCAGTTTGGTGGACCCCTACAATAAACAGGCTATACAATAGAAGGAGGAAACTAGTTCAGGAAAAAAAGCAAATCCCAAGAAGGAAAGACATCCCTGATCAGTATCAGTAAGAAACTGAGGTCCCTCATGAAATAATCCAAGGCTAACTTCAAAAGAAAAATAGCCAAGGATTCAAAAGATAACCACAAAGCCTTCTTTAGCTATGTTAAGAATCTAAGTGGCAACTCGCAGATATGCACTGAACTAGTGCAAAATAGCACAAAATATACTGAACCTACTGATATAGCCAACATCCTGGCAGATAGATTCAGTGCAAACTTCACCCCCCCTCTCACCTCCAAAAGGGCCCACAACAATACCGAAAAAGTGTAGTGTCCCAAAATTCACAGACACACAGGTGAAAACAGCCCTTTCAAAAGCCAAAAACACAGTGTCAGTGGGACCAGATGGTGTCCCAGGCTGTGTCTTGCACGAACTACAGAACGAACTAACCCCCCACTTAAACACGCTGTTCAACCTCAGCTTCTGCACAGGCTACGTGCTCATAGAATGGCGCACAGCAACGGTTATTCCTCTCCACAAATGAGGGGCCACAACTGACCCTGGTAACTATCGCCCCATAAGCCTGACTAGCCTGGTCTGCAAGGCTATGGAGCGCATCATCATGGAACTCATTAACAAAGACATTGGGAACCACCAAACACTTGACCTGACCCAGTTCGGCTTTGTTAAGGGCAGATCATGTCTACTAAACCTGGTGGACTTCTTTGAGACAGTCACCAAGGTAATAGACGAGGGAAAAGTGGTATACACAGCCTACCTTGACCTCACCAAGGCTTTCAACACCATTCCCCACTTGGGTATTACAGAAAAACTCACCAGCCTGAACATAAACCCCTACGTCATGTGATGGGTTGCCAACTGGCTTACAGACAGAACTCACACGGTAAGAATAGCGGGCTTCAGGTCCAACTCTAAAGCAATGACAAGTGGTGTCCTGCAAGGCTCAGTCCTGGGACCCCTACTGTTCAGCATATACTTCTCAGAAGTACAGGCAAACACAGGAGGACTATGGCTAACCAAGTTCTATGATGACTGCAAACTGGGAGCCATAATTGACTCTCCAGCTGACATGGACATCCTCCAAAAGGGCCTTACTGAGACGGACACCTGGTGTCAAAGTCATGGCCTCAAGCTAAATGCCAAAAAATGCATAGTCATCCCATTTGGAAAAAACAAAACACCCACGAATTACCACATAGGTGGCAGCCCCCTTAATACAGAAGAGGTAATAAGGGATCTGGGGACCCAGGTAGATAGTAATCTCTCGTTTAACAATCATATTGCCAAAGTAGTTAGGAAATCCTTCTATGTGGCCCATCTAATTACTAAAGGGTTCGCATCTAGAAATAAAGAGGTTATAGTGCCCCTCTACTCGTCAGTCATTAGACCCATCATAGAGTACAATATCCCATTTGGGATGTACCTCACAAGACACTTCCAACAGCTGGAAAGACCACAAAAGTACTTCACCAAGAGGACTACTGGTCTCAAACATATGTCCTATGCAGCCCAACTGAATAAACTCCGGCTGTACTCAGTGGCATATCACTTACTCAGAGGTGATCTCTGCCTGACTTACAAAGCCATGTCCAACTCAGAATTGATGGACATGCTCCACCTAAAGAAATCCAAGTCACTGCGAGCCACGCGGTCTAGTGAGCCAAACCTCACCACAACAATAAATAGAACATGCTGGAGGGATAGATTCCTGTCACAGAGACTCCCCATGCTTTGGAACAAAATTCCAAATTACATCAGGCAGAGCCCCTCACTAACACTCTTCAAGAGAAACCTTGACGAGTGGATGGGTAACAGAAAATACATCCCTGGGATCACCTCATTGGCTCTGCTTGACAGAGGATCAGTTAATTAATCAATGGGGTGGCGAAAGTCGACACACTCTGGCTAGGCTTATAAATGCCCTAGGACAGATAGCCTAGTACCTACCTATGAACCTATGAACCTATAAATGGCAAACTCTTCAGCACAAACTATTTTTATAGTGGTAGTATTCTTTAAGTTCTAGGTCTTAAACCAAATTTTATAAGTCACAATAAACACAGCAACTATTACATTTGTAATATTTTGTAAACAGCTTGCCATATCTCAGCAACAACTCAGGTTAGACACATGCTGTCAGCAACATTTTATTCATCTAGCTGAGAGCTTTCATATGAGACTAAGGAGTTTTGTCTGTGTTACCTGGTTGTTGAGATATTTAGAAAAATGTGAAAATTGTATATAGGTTAATTTAATATCATAAAAACAACAGTTAATATCTATTTACCTGCACTAGAGTGAGGTCAAACATTAATACAGTTGAGTTTGCCATTGTGTAAGCTTTAAAATGAAACCTTTTAAAACCTTGTACATAGCATAATATTGGAATTATTGATGCAAATATGAACAAGCAATACTTGATGCCTAGAGGCGTCAGTAGGAGTTAACTGCAGAGCCACATTGCGGTGTCATTCGGATGTATTGAGTTAAGTAAAATCAGATGGTGGTTATGGAAAAAGGAGTGGGGGTCTAAGAAGGATGAAAATTTAGTATCATTGTAAGGAAAATTATGAATATATGAAAATATATTTATATAACTATATATTTGTATATTTATAAATTTGTAAGTATGTAAATATGTTGTAAATAAGAGATTTTTTTTATAGAAATAAAGGACCCCTGCTCTTCTTGATAGGTGCCATTGGGATATTTTACATCCACCCGAGTTACAGCTAACTCAAGCAGATGGGTCCTTGATTTAATGTCTCACCCAAAGGACAACACACTGGGGAGTGCAGCACCCCCCTTCTGCTGCACTGCAGTGTCAGTAATCAATCTACCTGGTGTGGGAATAGAACCCATGGCCTTCTACCACAAAGGTGAGTTTGCTACTTGTTATGCCACTGACACCAATCATGCATTATTCTACACATGAATGTGATGCCTTGTTCCATAAGGATTTTTTGCTAATTCATAGTCTAGAAAAAAAAACAATACTAGTTTAATAGCTTTAGACATGGCATTATCTCTTCAGAAGAGTCTGCCTCATGAATTTTTGTCCCATAATCAATATTTACCTGCATATATTGGTGACACTTGCTTAACTTCAAAAGTAAAGCTAAAATGTCCATTGTTTTTTTATCAGATGTGATTTCTACTAAGGTAAGGATATGAAAGGATTCTGAAACCTTAAGTTAGGTGTTTCCCCTTGACATTCTGCACAATCAGCAAAGTGCCTCGTAGAGCACCACCATATATCCAGATAACTTAATTCTGAGACTCCTCTAGCCCTGTCAGTAAGAAGTCTAAACTCATTATTGCTACTACTCCAGTTATACTCCCTTCTCTCAGTTAGTTACTAAGGATGCTTGCCTTATTTTGGTCTTACCATTATCCAGAAAATATTTATCTGCCCCTCATTGAACTACCCCCCCCCCCCCAGCACCCCAAACTGTAGCACCATGCTGCTTTGTTGAAAAGTAGGTTAATAAGTTTAATAAGAGCAAAGTATATTCTGTAGGAATGAGAATTTGAGCAACTTTGGGGTAGTTATATGTATGAGTACAATGTTTGGAGATTTAGTTGAATGTACTTTTTTTGGATTGGAGTTGTTTGAGAGTTGTAGCTGGACAAAGGGAGAAGTTTAATTGTGGATGGTAAGTGGCTGCGTGGGAGTCAAATGTTAAAAGCTTTGGTTATGCTAGACGTTTCAGCTTTGGGGGATGGAAGTGTTTGTGTTTTAAGGTTACAGTAGGAGTTAAGGAAAGGGGTAAGTTTAGTGTGTGCAAGTGTGCTGCTGTCTCTGGCATTTGTGTAAGTGGGGTGGTAAGCATGTGTCTCCGATGCTGATGCTGAATGTTTTGGTTATTCCAAAAGTTTGGTTGCTAGAGATGGGAGTGTAGGTGCAATTGTTTGTATGTTAGGGTTGGAGTAAGGGTTAGGAAAGGGTTAGGTTTAGTGTTGTCTGTGTTTTATTTTGTATGTGGTATGTGTCTGAGTGTTCTGTGTAGTGGTAGTGTTAGAGAAAGAGTTTTTCCTAAGTTAATGTGTAGGGTTGAGATTAGGGTCAGGGTCAAGGTTAACATGCAACAGTAAGCATATACCTTGCCATCCTAGCACCAGCTTATTAATGACTGCTAACCCAAACCTTGTCCCTACCTTAGTAAAAGCCTTTCATAACACTACAACATTTATTTATTTTCACTTGTTAATGGGGTAGAACAATGATCCAGGTGGACTATTTTCTGGTTCAGCTCATGAGGTTAAAGCAAATAAATGAAAGTAATATAAAGTAATGTAACTAAGATTCTTAATATAAAGTAATGTAACTAAGATTCTTAATATAAAGTAATGTAACTAAGATTCTTAATATAAAGTAGTGTAACTAAGATTCTTAATATAAAGTAATGTAAGTGATTCTTAATATAAAGTAATGTAAGTAAGATTCTTAATATAATGTAACTAAGATTCTTAATATAATGTAATGTAAGTAAGATTCTTAATATAATGTAACTAAGATTCTTAATATAATGTAACTAAGATTCTTAATATAAAGTATTGTAACTAAGATTCTTAATATAATGTAACTAAGATTCTTAATATAAAGTAATGTAACTAAGATTCTTAATATAAAGTAATGTAACTACGATTCTTAATATAAAGTAATGTAACTAAGATTCTTAATATAATGTAACTAAGATTCTTAATATAAAGTAATGTAACTACGATTCTTAATATAAAGTAATGTAACTAAGATTCTTAATATAATGTAACTCAGATTCTTAATATAAAGTAGTGTAACTCAGATTCTTAATATAAAGTAATGTAAGTAAGATTCTTAATATAAAGTAACTAAAATTCTTAATATAAAGTAATGTAACTAAAATTCTTAATATAATGTAATGTAACTAAGATTCTTAATATAATGTAACTAAGATTCTTAATATAAAGTAATGTAACTAAGATTCTTAATATAATGTAACTAAGATTCTTAATATAAAGTAATGTAAGTAAGATTCTTAATATAAAGTAATGTAACTAAAATTCTTAATATAATGTAATGTAACTAAGATTCTTAATATAATGTAACTAAGATTCTTAATATAAAGTAATGTAACTAAGATTCTTAATATAATGTAACTAAGATTCTTAATATAAAGTAATGTAACTAAAATTCTTAATATAATATAATGTAACTAAGATTCTTAATATAAAGTAACTAAGATTCTTAATATAAAGTAATGTAACTAAGATTCTTAATATAAAGTAATGTAACTAAGATTCTTAATATAAAGTAATGTAACTAAGATTCTTAATATAAAGTAGTGTAACTAAGATTCTTAATATAAAGTAATGTAACTAAGATTCTTAATATAAAGTAGTGTAACTAAGATTCTTAATATAAAGTAGTGTAACTAAGATTCTTAATATAAAGTAATGTAAGTAAGATTCTTAATATAAAGTAATGTAACTAAGATTCTTAATATAAAGTAGTGTAACTAAGATTCTTAATATAAAGTAGTGTAACTAAGATTCTTAATATAAATTAATGTAACTAAGATTCTTAATATAAAGTAGTGTAACTAAGATTCTTAATATAAAGTAATGTAACTAAGATTCTTAATATAAAGTAATGTAACTAAGATTCTTAATATAAAGTAGTGTAACTAAGATTCTTAATATAAAGTAATGTAACTAAGATTCTTAATATAAAGTAATGTAACTAAGATTCTTAATATAAAGTAATGTAACTAAGATTCTTAATATAAAGTAATGTAACTAAGATTCTTAATATAAAGTAGTGTAACTAAGATTCTTAATATAAAGTAGTGTAACTAAGATTCTTAATATAAAGTAATGTAACTAAGATTCTTAATATAAAGTAGTGTAACTAAGATTCTTAATATAAAGTAATGTAACTAAGATTCTTAATATAAAGTAATGTAACTAAGATTCTTAATATAAAGTAATGTAACTAAGATTCTTAATATAAAGTAATGTAACTAAGATTCTTAATATAAAGTAGTGTAACTAAGATTCTTAATATAAAGTAATGTAACTAAGATTCTTAATATAAAGTAGTGTAACTAAGATTCTTAATATAAAGTAATGTAACTAAGATTCTTAATATAAAGTAGTGTAACTAAGATTCTTAATATAAAGTAATGTAACTAAGATTCTTAATATAAAGTAACTAAGATTCTTAATATAAAGTAATGTAACTAAGATTCTTAATATAAAGTAATGTAACTAAGATTCTTAATATAAAGTAATGTAACTAAGATTCTTAATATAAAGTAATGTAACTAAGATTCTTAATATAATGTAACTAAGATTCTTAATATAAAGTAATGTAACTAAGATTCTTAATATAAAGTAATGTAACTAAGATTCTTAATATAATGTAACTAAGATTCTTAATATAATGTAACTAAGATTCTTAATATAAAGTAATGTAACTCAGATTCTTAATATAAAGTAATGTAACTCAGATTCTTAATATAAAGTAGTGTAACTCAGATTCTTAATATAAAGTAATGTAACTAAGATTCTTAATATAAAGTAATGTAACTCAGATTCTTAATATAAAGTAGTGTAACTAAGATTCTTAATATAAAGTAATGTAACTAAGATTCTTAATATAAAGTAATGTAACTAAGATTCTTAATATAAAGTAGTGTAACTAAGATTCTTAATATAAAGTAAAGTAGTGTAACTAAGATTCTTAATATAAAGTAATGTAACTAAGATTCTTAATATAAAGTAGTGTAACTAAGATTCTTAATATAAAGTAGTGTAACTAAGATTCTTAATATAAAGTAATGTAACTAAGATTCTTAATATAACGTAATGTAAGTAAGATTCTTAATATAAAGTAATGTAAGTAAGATTCTTAATATAAAGTAATGTAACTAAGATTCTTAATATAAAGTAATGTAACTAAGATTCTTAATATAAAGTAGTGTAACTAAGATTCTTAATATAAAGTAGTGTAACTAAGATTCTTAATATAAAGTAATGTAACTAAGATTCTTAATATAAAGTAATGTAACTAAGATTCTTAATATAAAGTAGTGTAACTAAGATTCTTAATATAAAGTAATGTAAGTAAGATTCTTAATATAAAGTAATGTAACTAAGATTCTTAATATAAAGTAATGTAACTAAGATTCTTAATATAAAGTAATGTAACTAAGATTCTAAAGTCTGTGTACTGAATATCTTGTCCACATTCATATCTAATAAAAAATCATCAGTACTGGATGTTAGATGTCTCTCGCCTGGAGTTACTCGATTATTTATCCTCATATCCACACAGATTCTTACTTCAGCAGCTGGAATTTCTGATTTTGAATATATGTCTAAAGGTATTGACGTAGTTAATATTTCTGTCACTTCAGGTTCTTCTAACATAGCCAATCCCTTTTCAATTATGGCTGTTACATGATTCTGTATGTAGCATTTTTTTTTACCTTGAACTCCTCTATCCTGCTATTACATTGCAGCCCTCTTCTCTTCTGACTAGTTCATTCCTCCTTTCTGCCTATGCCTGAAAGGGAGGTGAAAACCACAGACTGTGACCATTATCCAGTCAAAGCTAAACAGCTGGAAGGTTTATACGTTACTAACCTTCCTGAGGAAGCTGAGGGGGCACATTGTTGAAGCAGAGTCCCTCTGTCTCTCTGTCTCACACACACACACACACACACACACACACACACATGTCCTACATGTTATTAGCTGACAAAAGAACCTGACCTTAGACCATTAGCTGCTTGCAATCCCACCTGGTGTCCACTAGATGTCTGTTGTGTATTGCAGTAAAGTAGTATAATTTACAAAATCATGGAATGCAACATATACCCGCGGTGGTGGTGCTGCCGTAGCATTGTCGCCTCACAGTAAGACGCTGTCCGGTTCGATTCTCAGCTAAAGCGTCTTCTGCATGGAGACATGCGTGAATGGGCGTACCTTCATTGAAGGTTGTGCGTCAGGGCTGGTAACTCGGCACGTAAAAATCAACTACCAATCATTAGCGGACCGGAGTTCCGCTGTGGCAACCTCTAACCGGGAAAAGCCAAAAGACACAACATGGAATGCAACATATCTTTCTTCAAAAACTATACCTAGACCTTCCCCAGTTTTGTTTTGTCAAGATGAGGTGATGTCTAGATAATTTACTAAACTTCTTTGAGAAAGTCACAAAAGCAGTGATAATGGTCATTTGTCCAAATAGCCTTTGCAGATCTAGCCATTTCACACCATCCCCTCACTTAGTATTGTAACTAAGCTAAGTGAACTAAATGCTGAGCCTTGCACGGTAAGGTGGATAGCAAACTGGTTGAAAAATAGAACCCCCACATTTAAAGTAGCAGGTGCCTCCTCAGAAAATAAGAGGACAACTAGCAGTGCTCTTCAGGGTCCACACTGGGACAACTCATTTTAGGCATATACTTCGACCTCCACACTGTAAACCAAGAACTATGGCTAATGAATTTGCTGAGGACTGCAGGCTGGATGACTCTGGCTAAGCAACCTTTGATGCAGTTTAACTACATTGAGAATTAATCCTTGCAAACCATTGATGTAGCAAAGAAAAGGGCTAAAATTAAATAAAAAAGCACAGAATTCTCATTTGATAAACCACTCTTGTCTTCAACTTAAACCACTTATATAATTACCCCACTCTAAACCTATCCTGTAGTCAGGAATCTTGGCACCTTGGTTGATAATTCCCTCTTCTACTTATGAACTATCACAGTCACTAGCTGTCTGCGAGGTGTTTAAAGGGTAGAATCTCTGGCATTCAGCAATCCTGTGGCACAGGGTTTGATTCCCTCATCCCTCATTTGCCTAATGTGTGATCTTGAAGAAGTCACTTAACCAGACAATGTGTGGGGGCTAGGAATTTGAGCTAAGTTCCTCAATGCTTCCCCTTGATTGTAAGCTAGATAACTATGGACCAGACAGATATATGGACAGCTCACCATGAAAAGTCATACTAGAAGTAACCGTGCACCAGGATACTGACAACACATAAAAGTTATTCTTCAGCTTCACTATAGTTAGTGCTTTAGTCTTTGGGTGTACCATAAGATTTCATAAGTCTACCACTGTATGTTCAAAGTGATGAAAGCATGAACTATAATGACGTGAGTCTATTACAGAAACATGACAAAGCAAAACAGATACTACAGACATTAAATATTACTGCATATGACTGCCAAGAACCTTTTTCAGCAAAACTGCATTAATAGTGTCTACATGCCATTAAGGCAGTTGTTTCCACAAATATCAGTCCTACTGAAAAAATACACATTCTTTGGTAATCTTTACAATATTGTTCTGTGCCTTTTCTGTGAATTTCCGGTTACATCTAATTATTTATTTTATTTATTTATTTTATTTAACATTTGTTTACCGGGAAGGTCCGACTGGACACAGGTCCTTTTTCAGCAGAAGCCTGGGGAGAAAAGTTCCACAAGTAACAGTAAATTTTCATGCACACATTACAATAATCAAAAAGTATAAAGTAATCAAAATGTAATCTACATAGGACCATACAAATTTGTTACATCTTGACAACAAAACCTAGGCTTTGAACATAGATAGTACTATTTGTAAGTATGACTAACGTTAAGATATAAGGTTAAGACAGGTCGGTAGGAACAAAGGATTAAACACCGGGAGAGAAGTTGGAAATGTTTTGGGTATACTGTGATTTATCAGAGCAGAGTATGTCTTCTATTATAAGTATCTGTATATATATAAAAAACAAAAAATGAAGGAACCAAGTCAGAGATCCACTCTAATGTAATTTATTGAGCACTTTTGTTTCCCAAATATAAACTTCATCAGAATACATATTAAAACACAGCACATCTTTTTATAACATTCATCTAATTAATTAAGTTAAAACGCAACCTACTTAAGGGTGAATTATTACAAAAAGCTGTAAAAACTATGAATGCATATTCAGAACGTATTTATACACACAATGCTACTGGTATACACATATAAAAATAAATGAAAAATAATAATAAAAAATGGAGAAATGTTGATAATCTAACTATATCTAATAATTATATGCACATATAAAAATCAGCTCTTAATCTTAAAATAGAGCTGAGAGAGATTGCACTATTCAACCCTGGATAATTAGCAGCATTAGTCAAAAGTTGTCATCTCAGCTCTTTTAACTCTAAATAATCATTCATGGAATGATATTAGGACCGAACTGCAGAAAAAGAAGTACAGAAGCGATAATGTACTCAATATGACTAGGGATGAAACTAATTTGTTACAGATTATTTGCAACAACAGGGAACTAAGAGTCATGAAACCCAACAGAGGTGGAGGCCTAGTTGTCATGAATTTGAATGACTATAATAATACAATGTTTACATTACTATGCACGAACACATATTGTGAGATTAGTCTCAATGAAAAAATATTACCTATAGGAAGGTGGATGTAGTGTTAGAAGAACTTGTGTTGAATGAACAAATCAGTTTATCTGAGTATAATTTTCTAGTAGTAAAAAAATCCAAAAATCCCAACTATTTTTGGAGCTCCAAAAATACACAAAGATTTTAATGACCCCCTTTAAGACCAATAGTTGATGCTGGAGCATCTAAGACTTTCCCAATAGCCAAGTTCATAGACTTGCAGTTGAAGAATGTACTGCAGGAGCACCCTTGGATACTTAAGGATTCCTGGGATTTCTTAAGTAAAACTTCCAAGGATATGTATCAGGATGACTTAATTTTCATCACAATTGACATCAGAGATTTATTCTCTGTAATACCCCATGAGTTGGGTATTGAATGGTTTTATTTGTATCTCTGTAAGCATACACATATAGGACATGATCAGATTCTTACCATTAGAACCCAGATGGAATTAGTGTTGGATAATAATATGATTATATTTGAAAAGCAACTATTCAAATAATGTAGAGGGGTAGCTATGGGGGCAGCGTGTGCCACCATATTCAGTAACATTGTCCTTGCATATTGGGAATTGGAATATATAATACACTGTCCATATTCTAGCTATTGGTCATATTACGGCTGCTATTTGGATGATATTATTATCCTGTGGAAAGGGAATAGAGAAGAGCTGGATAGGTTTTTTCTATATATGAAAGATAGTACAGACTTCCTAGAATTTACTATCACTACAGGGGATGAAGCAGTTAATTATCTGGATAGTACCATTAGCAAAGATAGAGATAACAGACAGTTAAATCAACAATTTATAGAAACCTACTTGTTCGAACACGCTACTGCATTTTAATAGCTGGCACCCCCTTCACCAAAAAAAGTCATTTGTTAAAGGTCAGGGGGTACGACTGGCCAAGATGATATCTTATCCAAATGAGTTTTTGATACAAATGGATATATTAAGAGACACGTTGTATAAGAGAGGGTATCCAGAAATGTTCTTGTTGGAAATAATGCAGGAAGTTAAAAACAAAAGAAATAACGGCCATTTTTTTTCCCCTTTTAGGGATAGCAAATGTTGACCAGGGAAGAATTATTGAAAAGGAGAAAACTGGTTTTAAAAAAGCTGCAGTGTTGACTTACAATAAACAGTTTTTGGATATTAGGGAAATCATTAACCACAATTGGGCATATTTAGCATAGATCCAGAGTACCTTAATATTGTTGGAGCATCCCCTAGAATTGTATATAAAAAGGATGTTAGTTTTAAAACTATGTTAGAAAAGGTTAAATATGCGGGACAGAATGGGGGGATGAAAAAATGCGGTTATTGCCTACAGTTGTAAATATATGACAGAAACTAATGAGGTAGATATTCCAAATTATAGCAAATATGTAATAAACAAAAAATTTAACTGTAGTAGCAAAGCTGTTGTCTACTTAACTCTATGTACAGAATGGTCCAGTTTCTATATAGGAAAAACTATTAACACCTTTAGAAGTTGGGTATATCAGCATTGTTATGATATCATAAAAAAAGACAATAAGAATGCCTTGGCAGCACATATTATTACACGATGGACATGGTTTTAGATTTATTACTATTAATCAAGTGACTCTAGGAGATAGAGGGGGCCCCTTGAATGATTATTTAGAGTTAAAAGACGAGATGACAACATCGGACTAATGCTGCTAATTATCCAGGGTTGAATAGTGCAATCTCTCTCAGCTCTATTTTAAAATTAAGGGCTGATTTTTATATGAGAATATAATTATTATATATAGTTAGATTATCAACATTTCTCCATTTTTTATTTTTCATTTTTTTTATATGTGTATACCAGTAGCATTGTGTGTATAAATAAGGTTTGAATATGCATGCATAGTTTTCACAGCTTTTTGTAATCATTCACCCTTAAGTAGGTGGAGTTTTAACTTAATTAGTTAGATTAATTTTATAAAAAGGTGTGCTGGGTTTTAATATGTATTCTGATGAAG
>NC_056748.1:1156899752-1156992252 GCF_019279795.1 Protopterus annectens
ACTTAAACCTTGCAATCATTCGCAGATCACTTCTACCTTATGGACTTAAAAATCTCACTGGCAACCATTAAATTTTCTCCCGCTACTAACTCTGACCTGCAACAGAAACTTTTACAGTCAACTTTTACATACTTTTAACAAAAAAGAAAATCGAAAATACTTTCATAAAAGTTGAAAATAGAATCAGGAAATAAAAACTGTTATACTGGAAACTATCAACTTAACTGTCGTACTATACAACCTAAAAAAATTTTTTTTTTCTAAATGCATTTTAAGCTTTATTTTAAACAAATACTCATAACTTTACCAAATCTTAAATTTTTCAGCTCAGAATTTCAACAGGCCATCTATCCGCCCCTGACAAGTGACAAATAACATTGAATATATGGAACTAAAATTCAAAATACAGTTTGTGGCAGTGGTTGCGATATTACATTTACCAATGGAATTTGGCAATGGCACACAAAAATTAGACCACATTGAAATTTCATAGCAAAATTCAACATAATTAGAAATTTAAACTCTGCTCATCAGTCAATTAATTATCTGGGCATGCTGGAAATGCACTTCTTTTCTGAACTTTATTTTGAACAAATACTGATTACTCTGCCAAAATTTAACATTTGATGAGCAACGACTAGAACTATGGTAAGCACTCTAGAACTATTGTAAGGGTAGAGAGGATGATACAACCAAACTCCAGAACTATATTAACTTGATGCATTTGGTGTGAAAATAAAGACTAGTCTTAATAAAATTAATTGCTCCAGCTTACATTTTGGTACAAAGTGTGCTTGTCCTCCTTATACTTTAGACGATGCTTTAATCTTGGTATACAGTAAAGTCAGTGGCATGGACACTATCATGCATCTGAAATTTGCTGTCATGTGCCCTCCTTAGTTCAAAGATGTTATGGGGTCATTTAACTGATTCTGAAAGGAATTAGCAATAAGTCTACCTTACTCATGTTGCCCCTATTTGTATTACTATGAAGCTCTGTACTGGAATACAGAGAAGCCTTTTGTTGTTACAAAACAGATTATTTATTTTGGTTATTGATCTTGTTAAAATAAAACATTTAAAAAAAAAAAAAGATTGTTTAGTATGAGAGGGTGATGAGATTTTTCCCCACAGAAACAGTCACTTAGTTATGAACTCTGACTAAAGTAATTAGGATTTCAATCTGTAGCAACCAGATTTCTTTGAAGTGAACTACATTTATTTTAAATTGCTATGAAATATCCATTAACAAGGGCACCGGAACCATAGGGCGAGACCCCTCCTTTAAATAAAATCATGAACGCATCTCCCAGCTCAGATTGCTTTTTTTTTTGTAAATTAAGGGTGATGTGCTTGTCCATTCACAAAGCAAACATTAGACTCTTTTCGAAAGAGAAAGTGTGTGTGTGTGTGTGTGTGTGTGTGTGTGTGTGTGTGTGTGTGTGTGTGTGTGTGTGTGTGTGTGTGTGTGTGTGTGTGTGTGTGTGTGTGTATGTCTGGTTGTCTGCAAGTGTTCGTGATAGCATGACTGCAAGCATTTGTGAATGCGTGTGTGCGAGTGTGCGCAATTGAGTGTATATGTGAATGCACACGATTGCATGGGTATATGCAAGTGTATGCGAGTGTGCAATAGTACGTGTGTGCATGAGTATGTGTGTGCATACATGCATGAATGCGTAGAGGGTCACAGTTCTCAACTGTACAGATTCTCGCAGAATATCCAGGTTTTTACCATATTTTTGTTCTGTTCCTCATAAAATTTGTGGTTAGCTAGCAGGTCACTATGGATTGAAGACACTAAATAATGACATACATTTGAGTTTCAGACTTAATATTTTTCATGACTTTTTTCCTGTGCATTTACATCAGCTAAGAGTGCAAGAATCAGGCCATTAAAAGAGTGTATCATTTTAAGGGTAGCTTTGTGTTCTCTGGCACACATGGACTTTGACCTCATGGCTCTGAGGTCGACGATATCAGAGTCCACATCTTTTGACAAGTTGATGTCCCAAAACATCATGAGTCTTGTATTGAAACTGCTAAAGATTCTGGGGAATGTAAAACACTACATGAATGCTTTCCTCACCCCATAATAAATAGTAGGATCTATGCCTGGGAAGCAGTCTTGAGGTAGAGTCCAAAAATAAGTACATTTTCTATAACAATAATTATTATTATTATTATTTGTTAACCAAGTTAAACCCTGTTTGTCTGTAAATCTGGTGCTGTTTTTTGTTGTGACACAGGAGCAGGACTTGTTCAGAGTCATACAGTAGGCAAATGACAGTGGAGAGATTCAAACCCATCATTATGGGTGGGGAGGCTTTGCCATTCTGTAAAAATAATATATGCCCTTTATTAAGGCAACAGTATCAGCATTTTTCTGTTTGTTTTGTTTTTTTTTAGTTCTGACTGCTGCATAATATCACTGAGTGTTGGCATACTGGCTCTGCCTGATGAGTTTTATTGTATAATACAGTATGATTAAATGCATTTCATTTTCTATATAAGATGTACATATTTGTTGAGTTAAGTTTTTCTTTAACTCAGCTAGCTGCTCTTGATAGATACACATTTGGGTCTACTGTACATATTATATGCTTGCTTTGTTTTTATCTTTGTAAAATCAATCAGCACTCTTTACATGTGAATTTTATACTCGCAACTGTTGCTATCTTTGTATGAAAATCTGTATCATTTTTTATTTGCGATTGTCTTTCTTCTCACTGGTTGTGCCTGTAAACGGTTATATTTGATCAATGCACCACCAGAATAAACAAATGTAAATAAATAAAATAAAATAAATATCTCTCAGTTGTAACTCATTATGAGGAGCATTCCTAATTTTGAGTCTTAAAAGTACTATGTTCCACTCTGTACCACATTGGAAATGTTTTGCACACGTTCATTGCTAAGAATTTTTTAACAGGTATTCACATAAAGTAATACTATAGTACTAAATCATATTAATTCATGAAAAGAACTCAGTTAATTATGATCCTCTTAGCTTCCTACTTGAAGTTGTTAGCAAATGTTCCATACAGTGTCCATTTCTTTCACATTGTAAGGGATAGATTCCTCCTTTTGGAGGTGGAAGTTTGAGAACAATCACATGCATTTATACCTGCCTTCTAACTCGATTTACCTTTACATAGGTGAAACACACTCGTGCGATTGCTCATATGAGTGAATCGTAACCACGAAAAACAAAACCGCAACAGTTTTCAATGTTCAAAAATCAGCAAATCAAAAACAGATTCGCTGATTTTTCGAACATAAATGTCAAATAAGAAATATAATGAAGTGTAATGCAGGAGGGCAAGTCCTCCTTGCACCCCCCACACACCCCCTACTTTAATATACTAACTCCAAGATCGCACTACAGTGGGGAAAGGGACCATTTTCTATTCCCCACTATAGTGCAATCTGCCCCAAAATGCCGAATCTGCAATGAGCGAATGTCACTGTGCATTTGCTCATTGCACATTCAAACCTTTTTGTGTTCAGTGTTTGCAAACTTTGCAAACATCCTTTCGAACATCTGCTGTTCGCCCGTGTGCAAAACGCACACATGAAGGTAAACCTTCTGACTCACATCATTTCTATAGTCATTTGCTTGATGTAGTAGAAGCTGGTGTGGTGATTTAACATTCTGCAGCAGTAAGCAACATCAAGCAATATATTTTCAATGAACACAGGTTATTTATAGTGTAATAATGAAAACTGTTTCTTTGTTGATTCAGGCTACTATTTCAGAATTTTAAATTTCAGTATCTAAGCATTATTTTCTTTGTCAGTCCTAGTTATGTATTCTTTCAGAGGGGGACACTTTCCCTGCACCTCATGAGAAAAAGGAATTTGTCTGACAGCTGCACTGAGATAAGATCAGGGGATAGAGTGTACTTGTTTATACCCCCATCCGAACCATACTTAGAGACTGGGGTCCTGTGGATGAGAACTATCCTGAGGTATAATCAGGGGATAAGGTACATTTCCCAAGTGCTGAAACCTCCACCTCATGAGGACAGTAGGAATCTACAGCAAGGCACTGTGAACCAACTACAGAAACAAAAGAGGTGCCATAGTATTGTGTACTGTAGTCAGTGAGAACTCTCTTCATTGTTACTACACATTACGTCTGCTGTACTGAAGAAAACAGAATTTGCATCATAACATGGTAGCATGATGTTGGCTCATGAAAGGACAGAAACGCATCTTTTTCATACAGACCTACACACAGCAGTGGCATCTCTGATCTGAATGAACATCTGTTATATCAAAGTCACTAAGGAGTGTACTTCAAATATATTCAGTGGTGACATCCTACTTGTGAACATTTTGAAATGTAATCTATAATAAATCTTAGGTGGGCTTTACAAAGCACTTATGCTTATGTAACTTGCTGCATTGCAATAAATTGCAAAACAGCACTCAGTTTAAGTGGTTTCTCCATCCCACTTTATAGTAGAACTCTACTTTTCAGTTTCAGTTGCATTCAGGTATCTACTCCATCTTAGTCTTCCAATGATTTCTAGTAATCAAGCTGTAAACACAACCAGTAGGGTCTATGCTGACATCACAGACTTCGGATGGATTCTTAATAGTAATGTCAAGTGGCTGGAAATCTAACTGCACTGTGTTTAGCACATTTACAAGATAAACGCCCAATTATTTGAAGGCAACCCACTCACTCACACACACACACACACACACACACACACACACACACACACACACACACACACACACACACACACACACACAAAGTGTGGCACACAAGCAAAACCAAAGCTAAGAAATTCAAAAAAATAAGAAATGACAGCGCCAAATTCGTGAAGATATTATCTTCCTGGGGTAGGGTACTGTCTGATGTTATCAGCTGTCTGGGCTAAGGCATATAATTTCTCATCTAATATCAGAATTGCCCAGAATTGTGGGACCACCTCTGTCACACAGATGTTACCACAACTGGATAAGATATTTCTAGGAATGATGAATCACAGTAAGCTCTGGGGGGTTCCATTGTCCTCTGCAGCTGTTGGGATCCTCTTAGTGGACAGGAGAGAGCTACCTTTGCTGGTGTTTCTAGAATGGGAAAGGAAGTGCCCCTGTTTAACCAGAGTGCTGTGCCTATCCCCAAGGAAGCTATTCCTGCCATTAATGTGCATTTGCCTTAATTTTCCGGTCAAAAAGAAACAGAAAACTAAACTTAGAGCTCCTCCTGCTCCAGTTTCATTGGACAGGAGTAGTTTATTAAGTCTGGCTCAGGGTCTTGTACAGTCTATTGATCTTTCTTATTAGGTGGTTTCTGGTAAGAGAAAAATGAATTCCTCTTTTCTTGAAGAGATTCAAGAAATTAAAGTAGGATAGGAATATGGTGGAACAGATACATTTTTTTCCTCAGAATTCTGATTCTAACTCAGAGGACAGCATGGTGCCTGAATCTCCTAATCAGTGATTTTCTTTCTCCTAGACTATTTCCAGGTTATACAAGTGTGCATCAGAAAGATCAAGTGGCTCAGGGGTTAAGGTGTTTGCCTCTCATCTATAAGGTGCAAGGTTTGATTCTTGGTGGGAGGTTGGCATAATGGTTAAGGCGGTTACCTTACAGACACAAGGTACAGGGTTTGATTCTCACATGGGGTAACTGACTAGGCTTAAAATGGCTCAGAAGGGCAGTTAGTCTAATACCAATCTATGAACCTATGTTCAGTGGGAGAACACACTCCCCCAGCAGTACTCTCAGCCGTTATGGAAGGAATTTCCAGAACCTTCACTCATTTCCTCAGCTCTGGAGGAAGTGTGTGTCACTGCCTGCATTTTCCTGATACCCAGCCTACTGTCTCTAAAAAAGGCAAATAGAAAGCATAAAGGTACTCAGCCTTTTAGGTTTTTGCGCACACTTCCCAAACATGACCCAGCAGCTATAGCATTAGTCAATCCAGCTGCTGCCAAACATTTTAACTCAAATCCTCCCCTTTTTGTTAAGGATGGTAAAGCAGTTTTAATGTCTGAGGAAAAAGTGTTTGCTTTTGGAACTTTAATTTTTACAATTTTGAATTGTCAGGCTCATATGTTAAAGTTTCCTCTTACTAATTGTGAAAATATGAGGTATATTTTATTTGCAGTTCCTTCCTGTGAGGAAAAATCTGCTTTGTGTGGTTCGGTTTCTTTGTTTGTTCAGGTCACTAGTCATTTAAAGTGTGCTTATGACTGTAGATACTACATCCAGTGAGGTTGTCACTGGTACTGTGTTGAGGTAGTTTTGCCTGGCTTCATTCTCAGAATCTCCTAAAAGATGTAAAATCAGATTTTAAATTCACTTTAAGATAGAGATTTTGGTCCCACTGCTGCAAAGTTTAACAAAAAAGGATGAGAGGATTAAGGTGATACAGGGAGTCTTTCAGAATGTTTTCTCTCTTTATCTAAATTTAAATTTTTTTTTTATATTTGTTAAATAGGCCGAAACCGGTTTGCAATATTTGATTTTATTTTGCCACATTAAAGATATTTATCTGCTTGCCATCCACCTTGTGCTGGCTCGTTTTGTGTGGATTGATGCTATTTGGTTGAGCCCTGCACTGGATCCACCGTGCGTGAATTTGGTTTGCTCTGTCTTGTTTCACTACACGCTGGGGACGCCTGGTTGGAGGCAGCAAAGTTTGTGGCTTGGTGAATCTACGAGATATTCTCATGATTTATTTGGATTGATTCTGCTAATTGCTTATCACATGGAGTCATGCTCATCAAGGTGACTGTTTTTGAACTGTTTTTTCAGTGGTCTTAGACTGACTACGTGAAGACGATAACTGTGTACATCATAAGCATAACCATTTTTATGCTTGTATTGAGGCAGTTCATTTTGTTTACAACTTATGGACCCAGACTCAATTGTGCGCAATCTTTATGCCTCAAAGTTTTTCAAGCTCAAAATTTATTGTTACAGTTTTATATAAACCTAATCGTTACAACATTTTTTGCAATTTAGTACATCGCGCTATATAGGAACGGTTGGATCTATCAGCGTTTCAACAGGCCGGGGTCCATCTACGTGTATCTTTTGGGCTAAAATATAGGATGGAGTTTATTGTATGAAGGTGACTGTGTGTTTTTTACTTTTTGGTGAATTGATATCATTTTTTCACGTGTGGATTAGTACTGTATCTATCTTGAATATGTTGACGCTTTTGGGACGAGACTGAGGGAATCCATCTTGCATTCATTCGAATGGGCTTGAACGTTCATGGTTTCAACATAAGTTGGATATGATAACTCCATGAAGGTGACCGTGTTTTTTACTTTTTGGGGCAATGGCGATATTTCTGCTACATGAAGAATAGTATTGTATTCTGTTTGAATACGTTGACATTTTTGCGACGAGATTGGGGGAATCCATCTTGTATTCATCGAATGGGCTCGCACGTTTTTGTTTTCAACATTAGTTGGACACAATTTGTAAATTCAAACAGATGTGTGAGATTCAATACTCTTCTTGAGACTGTGTGCGTGGGTCCAATAATTATTATTATTTTTGAGCTGCCTGAAATACATTATTATACTATCTGCTGTACAACTATATTAGTGTGAGATTTGCTATTGAGAACGATCTAAACTTGAGGAAACTGGAGATCTGGGTCACCATTTTTTGGTAGCGATGTGGAGATTTTTTCATTATAGTTCATTTGTATGGGCTCATTTATATGTGTTTGCTTATAGGTCTATGTATACATCTTATATGATATGGAATGATTTATTTTACATCACAGTGTATTGCTGCAGAATTCATCTTGTTACATAAACTAAATATCGTCAGTTATATGATATCATAATTGTACTTTGGCTCATATAGCCTATTCCTTGGGTACTTATATACGGGTTATTTAATACAACTGTTTTCATATGTTTAGTTGGTTATTAGTAGGGAACAGACTATACCTTTGAAGGGGTCATGCTTTTCTAAATAGCTGTGCAGCCTAATCAGCTTGACGCCTTGGTTCATAGATAATAATTATGAATCTCTCATGATTAAATACTTTTTTGGATTGACAAAAGCTATGTAATTTGTATGTATATGTACCAAATTCAATATTGGCATATGTAATATTATGACAATATTTAGAATCTATAATGTGACGTATTAGGTCCAATATTCAAGATCACAAAGGCTCATGTTCATTATTAATATCACCTAAATTAAAGGGGTGATCTTATTTCTTTAAATAATAAACTTATGGCATGTTGCCATGAGGTTGAAGCCAGTGTCCTGAACAGTCTGCTTGTCATTAAACTGGTTTGGGTGTCCCATAAAGAATATTGAAAACTTTTATTTCTAGCTTTTGATTTAGATTGGTGTTTTTCACCAGATTTTCATGCTTCAGTGATCTTTTTATATAGCATTGTTATTTTGGACTTGGCTCTTCACTGCACACAATTGATTGCAAATATCATTATTTGTCTTCTCTGCAAAACGGTAGAGACGTAGGTCGACCGTTTTTCATATAATATATATATTTCATATGCAGGTTGTAGGACGGTCCTTAATCTTTCATAAAGGTGTGGTTTATACACCGATTTGACCTACAGTTGAGACGAAGGTCAACTGTGTACAAAGAACTTTTGTGAGCCTGCAGACTAGTGACTATATTCTTTTTGTATGGATACCTGATTTTTCAGGCCCTGCTCATAATATTAAGAGCCAATGTGACCATGAATAGAAATACTCGTCATATTATTTAAAATTTTGTGGTTTAGAATTTATGACAATAGTAATTGCGTATGCCAGTTTGACTTGGTACATATCTATCAGTATTGTGTTTAAACAAATAGAACTGGGTGGGGCCCTTGGTCTTTTATTAGGCTAATAGTACAGTTTATCTAATCTCTACCTCAGTCTTTTTGATATATAACATGGATCTACAGGGCATTTTACAGGGTTTGTCTGCTGACAAAGACAACTTGGAAGCCTTTGGCTTAATATGTCCGATTCTGGTAACTCAAATGTAGGAGATACTAGACAAATGTGCAGTACTGTGTTTCACAAAATCACAAAAAACATGAGGGCTTTGAGAGCCAATGTATGGCACCTAAAGTTATTCAAAGCCTATAAGTTAAAAAACATAACTCCCCGTGAGCTCAGAATTCGGATCCAGCCCCTTGTAGCCATGATTGACGAGCAGTTGACAAAAGATTAGGCCAAAACACAACATGATGCATCCATGTTATTTGTTGGCACACTTGTATCATATTACAAATGTATGGTGGAGTTACAGACTACTGAAGTTTACAATAACTGTGTAGAAGCCCAGGTGTTTGAACATGAACAATTTTTTTCTAACCACATGAAAGAATTAGGACCTAGCCACTTTAGAGGCACAATTGGTAAAAAAGAAAACACAAAAGTTTCAGTGTGATTTGACAGATTATGAGAAAGGTAAACCTTTTGTTGCACAGAGAAACATGAGATTTTATGATTCAGGTAGTAGAGTGAATAAGAAAAAGAGGCCAAGATCAATATTGAAGAAAAACACTTACTCTACCAGTAGTGTTACGGACAAGGATACTTCCTCGGTTACAGACTTTGAATGTCCCTCCAACCAGGGGTCCCCAGTGGCCAAGCATAAACCGTTAGTTGACCCTTTAGAACTAGAACATGCAGGGGGGGCAGGAAACATAGGAGACGGGGTATGCAATTTACAACAACTGTTACAGAAGATAGTGAAATAACTAATAATGTGCATAATATATCCTCTCTTGAACTGTCACCTGTACAAAATAAAGTTCTCAATAAGGGTCTAAATTTTGTGCCTTCTTCCTTTGTTTCTAAACAGACACTTGTGAACGAATTAAATGACTTTTGTCGTTTGATCAATTTAAAATATTTTTTGCAGATCATGACTGCTCTCAAAGATCTTCTGGTTTTCATTTTGGCAAGTCCAACTTCCAACCACCTATGGATAAACATGTGGCCATATTCAGGGAATGTGTGATTAAAGATTTACATTTCACCTCTGGATATCAACATATCAAACACAATCTTACTTTATGTGAACAACAAGGGCTTCAGGAGCTCAGTTCTAATCACGATATTGTGATTTTGCCTGCTGATAAAGGGGGAGGTATTGTGGTTATGGATCGGGTCATGTATATTGCAGAAGCCTATAAACAGTTGTCTGATGCTAGATTCTACATGCATATGGTAGTGGACCCCACACCTAACTTAAAACAGTCATTGACTCTTTCCTGGATATGGCCACAGAAGAAGATGTGATTGATCAACATACATGCCAACAATTAAAAGTGTCGGATCCTATTCCTCAGTATCTTTATTTGCTACCTAAGATACACAAGGATCCTATATGTCCTCCTGGCAGACCTATTGTTTCAGGCAGGGGCTTGTTTACGGAGCCATTGTCTGCATTCTTGACTTATTATCTCAAATCTTTATTGCCATCGGTCCGGTCCAGACTCAAAGATACTACTGAATTCCTTAACATCATCCAGGATACTCAGTTGGAATTGGACTGGTGGCTTTGCACTATGGATGTTACCTCCCTCTATACTAGTATTCCACATGAGGCTGGTATCACAGCCATAGCATTCTGGTTGGATCAATCTCAACTTTATAATACAGGATTTAACAATTTTCTGATTAAAATGGTTGAATATGTATTAACTAAAAATGTTTTTTTCTTTGAGGGCCAGCCATATTGGCAAACAAGGGGGACGGCCATGGGAGCATCTTTCGCCCCAATTTATGCAGACCTTTTCATGGGGTTTTTTGAGCAAATATACATATACGACACTTGTAACAACAAATATTTGGCTGAATTGGACATTTGGAGGAGATATCTAGATGATTGTTGGATGGTGTGGCGGGGTGATGTACTTTTGGCTCAGGAGTTTGTTAAATATCTGAATAATAATCCATGGGGTATCCATTTCACCTTGGATATGCAATATCAAGAGATTGTTTTTCTAGATGTCATGATAACTCGACAAATGGATCACACCCTGGCCACTAGAGTGCATAGAAAATTTCCACAATACAACACTCTTTTACATGCCTCTAGCAACCACCCCCGTCACATCATCAACAACATCCCCAAATCACAATTTATACGTACTAAACGTATTTACTCATCTATCAAATCCAACGAAGAATGCCAACAGGATCTCTGTGACAGATTCAAACATAGAGGATATAACAGATCCTATATCCAACAAGCTATTAATCAGGTTAAACAGATGCCTCGATCAGAGCTCCTAAAGTACAAAAAGGAACAAGGTGCCTCCAATACCTCAAAAAATGAACCCATCAGATTTACAACTACTTTTGGGAACAATACATCTTGGTTTAGGGATATAGTTAACAACCACTGGGGAATATTACGGACACAAGAATTTTTGTCGGATATTCTACCAGAACAATGTGCATTTTCATATCGCAAAGGCCGAACAATTAATTCATATCTGACACATTATAAAAAATTTCATCCAACCACATCTGTACAATCTACATTATTTGGAGACCCACTTATTGGTTCATTCCCTTGTGGTCATTTTAGCACATGTAAATATATGGCCAAAAGCAAAGAATTTAGCAGTTGCAACACCTCACGAATATTTCAGATCAGGGTGTTTGGTAATTGCAGCACAGATTGGGTAGTATATTTAGCCACCTGTACATGCTTTTCATTCTATGTAGGTCAAACTTCTAGACCACTGAGATTCCGAATCAGTGAACATCTTAGTGCCATTAGAACAAAAAAATTAACTAATGCTTTATACAAACATACTTTAACACATAAGACGGCACAATTTCAATTTGTTATTGTTGACAAAATTCAGTTACCCAGGATTTCCAAAGCTGGCTGGCATGATAAGCTTAATAAAATGGAATCCTTATGGATCACGAGGTTGGGTGCTTTGTTTAAACCTGGCCTAAATGAATATTAATAGGGATTCATGCTGGCTGTGCAACTGTTTTATCAGATTCAGATCAAAATATGAATTTGATATATGTATTTGATGACATGATTCCTTATATGTATATATATATATATATATATATATATATATATATATATATATATATATATATATATATATATATATATATATATATATGTATATGAAACAAATTTCTTATTTATATTTTGCCTTTGTTTATCATGATTTTATATTTGTTAAATTTTATTGTGTTTACACCTTTAAAAAATTTTCACTATATAAGGCACATGGGAATGCACCATTTTTTTAAACATTTTCATTCTGCACTGAAGAAGGCCATTGTTAGGCTGAAACCGGTTTGCAATGTTTGATTTTATTTTGCCACATTAAAGATATTTATCTGCTTGCCATCCACCTTGTGCTGGCTCGTTTTGTGTGGAAAGAAAGAAAATGCCTGAAGATCAGTTATGGACCTTTCTTCTTAAACCAGTTTGTGATAGTACCCAAATTCAATATGATTTTACAACACAATCTCTTACCCTCTTCTTCCCCATTTGAGATTTTTTGTAACCTTAGATTTAAAAGATACTTATTATCACATTCCTGCCCTTTAAGGCTTCAGATTTTTCTTAAAGTTTTATATGCCTGGATCACATTATCCATTCTCTGCCTTACCCGTTGGGACATCCACTGCCCCAAGAGTGTTCACAAAGTGTTTACCACCAGTTATAGCACATTGCAGGCTACAGAGTATCCACTTTCTTCCATAATTAGATGACTTACTAATCTATACAGACTCTTTTTCAAAGTGTCAGGAATATCTCTGCTTGATGCAGACTGGGATTCCAAGTGAACCTAAGTACAACACCTTTTCTTCACAGGAAAAAAAATAGATCTGTATTTAGATTTATTCCAGTTTTTTTTTTTGCCAGATTCCTCTGGTATTGCACATACAGCCACTATGGACTGGGGTTAGCAATGTTTTCTGCAGCTATTGGGATCCCCTTAGTGGGCAAGGGAGGAGTATCCCAGGATTCTGAGTCCCATGGTATCTATGAGTCTCATGATACTTCTGGCAAGACTGTACATGAGAAAGATACAATGGCATCTGGAGACTTTTTCATACCTGCCAACCTCTTAGAGCAAGACATCTGGACAAAGCTACAAATAATGGGGGAACAAAGGCCCAAAAATAGAGACTTTTTTTTAAATATTGTTCTTACAAAGTTAGTTGATAGAACAACAGGTTTTGCATTAGCATGGATTTTCTGAAGGGTATGAAGTCTGAAACTCAATGTCTCTTATTATTTTCTGATTTCAGTCGTCAATGATTTGCCACTGGTTTACCAGAAAAAGATAATCTTATGAGAAACATACCAAAAATATGAAGTGAAAATCTGGACATTTGAGAGGTATGGCCTTTTCGGTCCCAGCACCAGCACCCAGTAACTTTTCAGATTCCAGTTCTGGGATGTGTGAAAAGAGAAATCACTTGGTGGAGACATCAAATACCCTGAATCCAGGTCTCTCCCTCTCCCCTCCTGCTCCAAAATAGTCAGTCATCACAGATACCTTGAACTTGCTTGGGGATCAGTATTAAGGGGGATACAGTTGTAAAGTATCTGGGAAAACAATGACAGACACAATAACATGACCGAAAAACAGTTGCATGCCCTTATCAAGGCACTCAACTTTCTTAATCACCTTTGGTCCCCAGGACCACTTTAAGTTGTTACGGACAATACCACAGTGATGTGGTACATAAACAAGCAAAAGGGAACCAGATCTTACCCATATGCAGACTAGCCATGTTATCACAGGATGTAGCAGAATCTCACTCGACTTCCTACAGTCTATCAGAACAAAAAAATCGTGTGGCAGACAAACTGGGCAGAACAAAAGCAGACCCTCATGAATCAAAACTATATCGGGGGTCTTCCAAGATCTGATCCATCAGTGGTGAGTTTCTCAAGTAAGCCATTTTGCCTTCTCAGTGAACAATCAGTTGGCAAAATTCTGCTTCAGGACTTCATGCAAGAAGGCTCACAGACTCATGCCTTTTCCTTTCTTTGGATAGGAATACTCCTGTATGCTCTTCCAACCTTTCCACTGATATTCAAGGTAATTTTGTAGATTCAGAAGGAATCCCCAAAGATTACTGTGGTGACTCCCTTCAGGCCCAGTCAACAGTGGTTTTCTCTTCTTTTGGTGTTGGCCAGGTTCAATTACCACAAGTTTTGTCACAGACTGGAGCTAGTCATACAAGAACAGAGACAAAACAAGTAATTGGGAACCTGTATTTAGGAGTGAAATGAGTATGCAGACCTTAAACATTTCCTGCAGACTACTCTATCAGAAATACTGTGTGAGCAAATTTGTGTAAATAAGGATTTTTTTTTGAGCTGTAACACAGAATTGGAATTGCCTAGACATGGTAAGACCTTGCTGAGTTTAATTCTGGTGGCTGTCAAAAACGCTGGAAATGAAAGTCTAAACCAACTCTACTAGAAGAAGTGAATATAGTAACATAGATAGAACAACTGGAGGTGGTATCTTTAGAAAAGGGTAGGAGCAAATTATATAGCAAAAATTGGAATTGTGGGAACAATACATACAGAATAATGTTTTATAACTGACAATGACTAGATAGTTTGAGTGATGCATAAGGTTTGCAACTGATGTGGATATTTTATACATTCCAACCCGCAAACAAGTTTAACTGACTGCCTGGGTGATAAGCTGTTAATGCCTTTTAGGCACTTGTTTACTGAGCATATGCAGGAGGTACTAATGGGGGCAAGAAATCCTTCTACTAGAAAATCACATATTAGCAAATGGAAAATGGTTTCTAACTGGTGTCAAAAACATAACCAGAACCCATTCAAAGCAGAGTTTGTTTTGTTTTACCATATCAGTTAAAATTACTTGGTTTACTATTGCAATCTCATAGTGCAGGGTATTGAACACCAAGTGGTTGAAAGGCACGTTTCAAAGAGTCAAAATGCCGAACCAGACTACTACGAATTCACAATAACAAATGTGAAGTGTAATTCGGTAGTCTAAGTTTGGTATTGTGAGTGGAGATTGCAGTACAGTGAGGAACAATGAATTTACCCTTTTCCTCACTGTAGTGCAATCACGGAGTTGGTATATATAATTTGCAGGGGTGCGGGGGCACAGTTCTTCCACAAGGGTGTGTGCCTGGGGAAGAACTTGTGCAATTAACGTGAATGTCTAATGGTAAGTTATGCTGAGTAACTTGGGTGACCTATGTCACCTAAAGCTATTTCGAATTAAGTGGAATGCAGACATGGATGAACTGGTGGTTGATATAGTGTGGGAGCTGAGATTACGGTTCCGACATTTTTTTTTTGCTGATTTAAGCAACAGAAGAAAGTGCTTTCTTCATTTCAATAGTGAACTAAGTTGCTTTCCTATCGCCTGTTATACTCCTCTATCAAGGTTCATTTATTTGCCAGTTCAGCATGTTGGCTCGCCCTCTTTCAAGGCATTCCACTGTCAAAATGTTTTTGAATGAGGTTTTGCACAAGAGACCTCAAAGAAAACCAGTGGCACCTCCTTGGGACATTAATTTTGTATTAGAGAAGCTATCACTTGCTCCATTTGAACCAGCTCATCTGGCTGACTTAAGGTTCTTAACATGGGAAACAGTTTTACTGCTTGCTCTGACCTCTGCAAGAACAGCATCTGAGTTGTAAGCTCTTATGGTGGGTAAACCTTATTTCATTTTTCACAGGAGAGGGTTTTCTTGAAAACTAAGCTTTCTTTTATGCTTAAAGTGGTATCCAGATTTACTTAATGCCAAACTATCCATCTCTGTGTTCTTCCCTAAATGCCAAAATGAGGGAGAAAGAATACTTTATACCATGGATGTCCACAGACAGTCCAGGTACTATTTTGACATTACAAAATCTTTCAGAACTTCTAATCAGTTGTTTATTGCTTATGAAGGTAAGGAGAAGGGACAACCTATGTTAAAGCAGACTATTTCCAAATGGATATCTCAGCCTATTAACTTTTGTTATTTCCACTGCAACAAATCTATTCCAGGCAGGGTCAAGCCATATTCTACCAGGGCCTTGTCTACGTCTATGACTTTTTGGAAAGGGTTGAATTCAAGCAGTATTCTAGAAGTAGCAACTTGGCTGTCTTTCCATACTTTTGCAAAG
This sequence comes from Protopterus annectens, assembly GCF_019279795.1. Lineage (NCBI taxonomy): Eukaryota > Metazoa > Chordata > Ceratodontiformes > Protopteridae > Protopterus > Protopterus annectens. Next base: position 1,156,915,892 of record NC_056748.1, read on the forward strand.
CACTACAAGCCAGATTCCTTCTCCAGATCTAGGTTAAGTTTTGCTAGATCCATTCTGCAGGGCCTCCTGGACCCTTCTTCTTCCATCCCCCAATTGTTCTACGTTATGATATTCTACCCATAGAGCTCAGGCTACTGCAGCAATGATCAATATTAAGAACATAGTACAGTTGTGTTAGTAAATTTACAATAGCAGTAGATATTCAAATGATCACTGCTGCAGTAACCAGTCCTTCCCTCCATCCCTCCTTGTTTTTTGGTGTGTTTTTATGCCAGTGGGTGGGCATTTTGTTGTTTTGTTATTCCTAGCAATGTCTCCTCTGGGCTAAACCTCCCTCTCTCATTTGGCATGAAAACTCTGATGGTCTTGGCACCCGAACCTGTCTTTTAACTAGTTCAGCTCAAGCTAATGGTGTGGGTGCCTGGAAGGTACCCTGAAGCTCTGCAGGATATAACACATATATATTGGGTAGTACAGCAGAGATCATTTGGACATCTACTATTGCAATAAGTTTACATAAACAACTTTACGTTTTGACAACCCAAAATGTGTAGATGTAAATCTGTATTTTAATTCACTGTTATTTTCTACATTTCAAGTACTAGTTGGACAGAAAACTCATAATGCAGATTTAAGTAGCAAAGTCTGTGACTGTGCACGTGTGTCCTTTTAATGAAACTCAGAAACCAGCATGTATTGTCTCCAACATGCTAGGACATAGACGAACCAGAAGCATGGACTCTGGTTTTAGTCTGTTTCTGATTACAGTGCTGACAGCTCACTGTATACTTTTTATACTGAATTTGGAAATGGCCAGCCTATCATCACTATATCCACTTTCACAATATAAAGTCAACACTGGCTGTCATGGCCAGAAACAAACAGAAGCCATAATGTCCATGCCATATAGCAACTGCTGTTCACCACTATGGAGTCTAAGTGTTGGGATGCCCAAATACTACAAAGAAACCAGAGTTTAATGTTGCTTATTAAAAGCTCTGTCTTCCTTTCGTTTACTCATTCAGGTTTTAGCACACAGACCATCTTTGTGAATAGTATACTCAAAGGCCATGCATTCAGGTGATGGTATATGTCCCATTCACACTTGGAATGGGGTGATGAAAGGCAGTAGTTTAATTTATTACTTTAATATGAAACTTAAGTGGAATTATTTTTAATGCAACTGTAGTTAGCCATATATGCAGCTATTCAATATTTATCATGCATGTACATCCTTTATCACAGTTGTTGTCGTTGTTGTTGAATTCAGCTTTTCCCGGTTAGGGGTCGCCACAGCGGAACTCCAGTCCGGTAATGATTGGCAGTAGAGTTTCACGAATGCCGAGGTGCCAGCTCGACGTTCAACCTTCAACGAAGGCACGCCCATTTACGCATGTCTTTCGAACGCCCACCCAACCGCGGGGAGGACTTGCAGACTCCACACAGAAGGCACTCCCCACACTCCAGCCGAGAATCGAACGGGAGAACCTCTTGCTGTGAGGCAACAACGTTACCGCTGCACCACCATGGATAACAGTAGAAAAAAAAGAACAAAAATGCCCTTTTCAGGTCACTACATGCCTCTCCAGACCCCTCCTCCCCAGCCTTCAGCATCTTCCGGACCCTTTGTCCATTACTTTCTGGAATCTGTATTTGTAATGCATGTGACATACAATTCTCTCAGCAGGAGCTCAGTTAGGGAAAAGTTTACTCCCACTGATTTCATTACTCTGGAGAAGACTTCTTCTAACTTTGACAAGTACAGTCTCTTTGAATATATGTAAGACATCCTTGGAAAACTACACAGGTGGCAAGATACTTTTGTGTGTATAATTTAAGAGCAACAACTAATAAAATCTCTAATTTCACTTTGAGGCAACTCCAGAACAATTTTAGCTATACCTGTTCCTATTTTATTCCTGTATTTTATGTAAAATAAGATTCTTAATCTATTTTACTTTATTTTTAGAAGAAAATTGTTGCATCTCATCCTTGAAGGCTTGAAAGAAAGATAATTATCTTTCAAAACAATATAATAAACCAGATTCATTAGTACAGAGGGATAAAGTTTTGATTATAACTCAGGTAAGCTGACTTCATTTGGCTACACCCCCCATACTCTCTAACTATATATACTAACTACCAGGATCGCACTACAGTGGGGAAAAGGGAATATACCTTTTACTTGCCTTGCAGTACTCTACACGGTGCCATATATACCAAGTTCAGTTCAGTGAAATGAGATTCAGTGAAATGAGTTTTCAGTAATTTGTGTTTTCAGAAATGTGGTCGGGGTGAAATTAAACTCAGTGAAATGAGATTCAATGAAACAAAGTAGACCCATTTGAAGTACAGATTGTCTCCGTTATTTAAGCAACACACTTTGAGTGAACCTAACAAGATACTGTTATACTACACTGCTATTTATAGTGTCCTCAGTTATTGTTAATAATATAATACTATCTTTAAGCATCTAAATATATAGTTCTGGGCATAAGGTATACATACTGAAAGTGTTTCTAAAGTTTTACTTACTGTGTGACCCCCATGCTCTGAATTTGAACATACATTTGAATTTATATTTAATGTGTATTTTCAGTGTTCCACTAGGTGGCAGAAATGACACATTTTAAGTTTATTTCTAATTTAGAAAATGAAACAATGAGTGAGAAGGTCACTGACAAACCAATCAGTAAAAACAAAATGAAAACTCCAACAAAGCTAGAACTTCCACTGAGTGACCTCCCAAACCTCTTGTATCAGAGGCACATGGGATATATGCAAATGACCCTTATGAACATCAGGTGTTTCAGCTAATTGGCAATTCTGTATGCCCATGACTTGTTTTGTCGTTTTAATGGACAATTTCAGGCCAATAAAGCCAAACCCCACTAGCTGTGGATATGCATATCTCTGCCTTGTTATGACCTCGTCAGTATAGCACAAGTAGAGTGTTTGACTAAGCATTAGAAACACAGGGCTGTTATACCCAGCTGATGTCTGCCCAAAATTTTAATTATATTATATATAAAATAATATTTTATTGTATTATTTAAGGTGGATAATGAGCTGTCTTAGCAAATCTCCCAACTCCTCCCCATCACTTAAAAGTAACACTTTACAGGAGGGAAAGTTGTATATGTACTATAATTACTTTATATATCATTTATAATATAAAACAGCCAAGAATGTTATTCAGTAGCTAATTTCCAGCACACAGACCTTCTTTTTCTTACTGAACGAAATAGATGATAACGGGGTTCTCAGGTAGGTGTGAACATGGCAGACTCTCTGCAACAGAGACTTTTATTGCAGCTCAGCCTTTAGCTATTACACTGATCAAATAATGCAGGAATGGATGTTAACTAACATAGGATAAAATATGTACAAAATATGAAATTTACTTGAAACAGTTTATTTTTCCTGCCTGCGGTGGCAAAACAAATTGTACATTTTGAACACTTTATTAAGTTAGCAGCAAAACTTACATCTGTGATGCCAAGAAATCATGCGTATTAGTTATTAGCTGTAGAATTCCATTATCAATCAGATACCACATATTACATCATGACCTCTATATTGTGAAGGAAGGGGAGTCATGATGTTTGGTTTGGGCATTTTGCTATAGGGTCATAGGTAAGTGCTAGCCTAGCTATGCTTGCGGGACATTTTATGATTAGCCAATTTCCCTTTTTGTGTTTGAATTAACATATCCCATTTGGTTATAGTTTGGGCTTACCAATCCCATGGTCTATAATTATATATTACCCCTAATAAGAATAACTGGGATCATACCATAGATAATTTGAGGGGACCAATGCATGGGATAAAGCTGCATCTGTCCATTAGTAGTACAGGGGGGCAGTCCTGGGGTAAATTGTCTGTTTCCCTTCCATAGATCTAAGTTGCACTTGAATATGGACAAGGATGAGGTTTGTTTTATGTGGATGAGGAGTCTCTTCCAGACAGCTGTATCCTCTGCGAGATATACCCATCCATCCAAACCATTCTGTTGATGTAAAAGAAGAGGTTTATATCCCAGTCCAAGTATTCTGATGCTATTTGTCTTGCTGATATGCAGTAAATCCATCAGTAGTGGGTTAGAGGATGCCTTGTTTGCCTGACACAAGTCACATCTTAGCAGTCTGTAGGATACCAAGTACAGTGAAATGGCTTTGGGTTGGTCCATATAGGACATGTTGTTTAGGTCTTTTATCCTTTTAGTAAGGTATCTCCCTGTGGGCATTACACTTGTTGCATGTGTCTGAAAACATATATGCCAAAGGAGGCATTAAATTCACAGACTGGCCTAATGAGGGATGAGTGAAGAGGGACAATGGGATCCCTAGCCATAGATCTAAACACAGTCCCTCTATTTATAAGCTGTGCAATATAGAAGAAAGTTCTTATAGCAATGGACACATGTTGGTCAAAATTAGGTCACTGTCCACGTAAGTTCCCAAATCCCGAACAACTAGGTTAACTTTTAGGGGCCTATTGTCAAGTGGTCTTTCTCTGGTGTAGATCACTTCCCAAAAGATCCAGTAATGCATTTTTGGCATTTTGTTTCAGTCCATGACTTTGGTATCAGTTATTTGGGACAAATCTTCCTGCAGGATGGCTAAGTCATTTGGATATGTCATACTTATATATATGTCATATTTATATAGAAAGTTTACAATTTATGCTCTTTATGTGCCTTCAATGGCAGGTCCTACAAACTTGCCACCTGTAACCTACCTGCAATATGACTCTTATATTAAATAGCTACACCTTCTGTACCTCATTAACTTGTGCTGCTATCCTCTGATATCACTCCAAACCATGCCAATTTGTACCGTTATAACTTGTTTATATAATTTATACATTGTAGAAATGTCTCTTTTTGCTTTTTTTCTCTCACTTGTACTGTAATGAAAATTTGCTATAATATTGTATTATTATAATGTACTTGTGCGGCAGTACCTCAGTCGGACTAACCAGGTCAATAAATGTCAAATAAATAATAAATAAAGTGGTTTCATTAAATATCGATATGGGCAAGGTAATGTCAGTAATATGATAACTTGTTTAAACATGGGTCAAATATCTCCTTTCTTGGTCCTAGAGACAGACCTGAAGAAGAATTTGATAACATTACCTGATCATGCACCTTTAAACCTTTAAACTATGGATGCTTTGAGAGAATTTGCTACAGACCTCACAGAAATTTTATTAAAGTGCATTCAGATACTTTATCTCCCAGCTTATTTCTGTTGCCTGTGTTATTAGGTAGGGTGCAAGATTTACCCTTTCAACTTTAATTGTGCTTTGACTGTGGAACCTATTGCTGCATCTCTGAAAAATTATTTTCTATGCAAAATTTTTCAATTTTCACTGTAAATTATTCACATATTTTCAGTAATGGGCTCATTAATTTCATGTGCATATACAGGTAGAATATCAAATCCTGTGGGGTGCTTTATGACCGTTACCCTAGATGATAGTTTTAAAGAAAGCTGGAATGCATGTATAATTGCTCCTGTAGTCACTTATTTCATTGCTGAAAATGTAAAAAAGTGTTTAAAATACTCTGTTTTAGCTAAGGCAAAATACAAGTAAAATTGGTGTTATGACAAGAATAAGACAAAATGTCTGGGGAAAAAAAGCAGGATCTTACATCAGAGAGCCATCAGTTAGAATCTTTTGTAACATTTACAAGGACAAATTATACTAGACTGAAATATTTGTCTGAACAAGTATTCTACTTGCTGAGGGCATGTTTTTGGCAGTTCAGTACCATTTATGATAAGTTCTTTGGCAGTCAGTGTGACATCTGGCTATATCCCACCAGACTGCCACCAATTAAATGTTATGTCCCATACTATCCTGAGTCAGTAACTAAGGGGCTTCAGTCCTCACTACTGACTCCAATATGAGACTGTCACTTAAACAGAAGTAAATACTTCACAATTTTCCCTCAAGAGCACAATAGGAACACATTATATTTTCCTGGGACTAGACTATATACCTCTGTCCACCCCAAATGTATTTTCTTATTACACATTTCAGAGCAATGTGTCCCAGTTTAACACATCTGATATACTCACACTCAAAGTAAATTTAAATCTCACACATCCAAATACTTCTGGGGAAGCCTAGAACAGATTTCCAGCTGTGTACCTTCCCCAAAATAATACGGTAATTCTGCCACCAATCAGAATGTCTTCATGCCCTTCTAAAGGGGTGTCTAATTATGAATATCAAATATCAAAATAAATCATAGCTATGACTATAGGCAACCAGCCCTTCAAGGTGACCTGGGGAGTATCAAATAAGCATTTTCTAATCTCTAAAGAAAAACATTGATTTCTAGCCACAATGTCAAGTAATGAAAAAACATTTAATAATAAGTAAAATGATTACAAAGTTGTAAATCAATAGTTTTCAATAAACACAAGAACTCAATCATTGGAAATGTAAAAATAAACTGCAGGATAGGAGTCCATTATTCTGGAAAAACTCTATCTTAATAACTAAGCTTTCCTAAACTAGCTAAAGAATACTGTCCCTGATCTAATCTAACACATAACAGCAAGGCCAAGACAGGCTTACAGTTTTTGGTGAGTTCTCTTTCATGGGTGTCCAATGACTGCATAGCACTGTAACTGACTGTACTTCACAAAACTGCTCAGCACTTGACAAACAGCAGTCACAACTCTCTTACTTAAAAAATAACAGTCAGCTGTTTAAAAATGTTATTTTTCTGTCAATCAGCTGTTTAAATAATCACTTATCAACCACGAACATTCTAATGGCATCACTCACTGTTCAGCTGATTCTCCACATAAAAAATATTGAACTTGTAACATATGTATGACATCAACAAAAAGGACCATAACAATGTGTTTCTGAATATGATTGAGCATTCTTTTAAATTTATCATTGACCACAATGACCTTGGCCAGAGGGGTGGACTGACAGATGACACTTTGGAATACAAAGAACTACAGTGGCAACTACGCACCAATGCCAATATGTATCCAGTTCTGAATGAGAACATATCTATTAGTCCAGTGCTAAGGTTAAAAGCTGCTAGTGTTGTATAAAAAAAATTTTAGTAAAAGTTTTTTGCTGACAGGTCAAACTTATTGTATAGGACAAGCTTTGTGAAAGTGAAATTTGTGAATATTTTAGACAACATGAAGGGAGGCATAGTTCTCTGGTCAATTTAAGTATGGACAAAGCTACAACACTTAGGGGGATATGTGAGAATGACATGATTAGGGTTATGAAACCCAGCAAGGGAGGAGGGCTTGTCATTATGGACATTAATGGTTATAATAATAAGATGTTGTCCATGTTATTATTAGAAATTTATGAAGAGAGTGTTTTGATTATTATGAATATTGCATATCAAAATATTGATGTATTAATTGAAGCTCTCCTTTCTAACAATGACATTTCCCCCTCACAGTATAGCTATTTGAAGGTAGTGCAACAGAGAACCCCTACAAATTTTGGGATCCCGAAGATACACAAAGACCTCAGGATCCTCCTCTTAGATGAATACCTGATGCCAAGTTCATAGATTACCATACTAAGAATGTTTTATTAGAGTATCCTTTTTGTTTTAAGGATTCATGGGGCTTTTTATCAAAGGTTCCCCAGAAACTCTTTAACAAACACCTTACTTTTATCACTATTGACATCAAAGACTTGTTCTCGGTGATTCCACATGACACAGGGATTGAATGTTTTTTTTAGTTATTTATCCCAATATTCCAGGTTACACCAGGCCCTTATTCTTACTTTAAGAACACTGATGGAGATACTACTAGAAAATTATTTTATAATTTTTGAACAACAAGTTTTAAAGCAAACAAGGGGTGTCACAATGAGGGCAGCATGTGCCCCCATTTTCACAAATTTGGTACTTGCATTTTTGGAGATCAACTATATTCTCAGTTCTAGGTTTAGTTCATGTTGGTCACTTTATGGGTGTTTCCTGGATGACAGAATAATGACAGAATAATTTTTTTGAATGGCACCAATGAGAAATTGGATGAATTCTTTGAATACATCCATAGCAGAACAGATTTTTTGGAATTCACAATGACCACTTGTGAAAATAAGATCACTTATTTGGATGTCACTATTAATAAGGATATAGTGAATAAGTGTTTTATTTCGACACTTTATAGGAAGCCAACATATTCCAACATGCTACTTCATTTCGATAGCTGGCATCCCATGCATCAAAAAAGTCCTTGGTAAAAGGACAGTGTGTGCGGCTTGCCTGCATGGCATCAGACCTGGGTGAATATTACGCACAATATAATCTATTAAAAATACGTTGTCCAGCAGGGGTTACCCTGATACCTTTTTAGATGGTATATTCAGTGAAGTCACTCAAAAAAGGTTAAAGGGTGACTATGTCCCTTTACTAGGTTGTAAAACTGGGCAAATGAGACCCATCCAGGTTGCCAGGGGCAATGAAAACCTTGGTAAGGTGCTTGTATTAACATAAACACTGGTTTTGATGAAATTAGAGGCATTATCAGGAAAGACTGGGGTGTATTTGGAATTAACCGAGAATATCAGAAAGTGGTGGGCGAAAAGCCTTTAATAGTTTATAAAAAGGACTGATGTTTTAAGAACATGCTAAAGAGGAGCTACCAACATAGGCAGGTTGGTAAGATGGTCAGATGTAGGCAATGCCTTCAATGTAGGTACATTGATGTCACTGGAATGAAGTTGAACTCCATGGGTTTGGTACAATCAAGATAAAAAAGAGATATAATTGTAGTTCAAAAGGCATAGTTTATGTGGCGGTGTGCCAAGAATTCCCAGGTTTCTATACTGGGAAAATTAAAAATAGGTTTAGGAAAAGGGTTTATCAACATATGTATGACATCCACAAAAAGGACTCTAACAATGTGTTGTACCACCCCATATTTGTGAATATGATGGGCATTTTTTCAAATTTATTATCATTGACCACGTTGACCTTGGCCAGAGGGGTGGACCCAACAGATGACTTTTTGGAATACAAAGAACTACAGTGGCAACTACAAACCAGTGCCACTATGTATCCAGGTCTGAATGAGAACATATCTATTAGTCCAGTGCTAAGGTTAAAAGCCGCTAGTGTTATATAAAACAAGTGTTTTGCTGACAAGTCAAACTTATTGTATAGGGCTAGCTATTTTTGTTGGCTTTACAAGTTCAATATTTTTTATGTACATGATTGTTTTTTAGTATTTCTTACATCTTTTTTATGTATTTAATTGGTAATATGATGAAAGGGCAGTTTTTACTGTTAACCATTTGAGATGATTGGTTCATTGATGTGAGGGGTTATATTCTCTGGAACCTAAGTGTGAGTTTTTGGCTTGTATTTTATTCTGAAGATGTCCTGCTCTGTGAGGACGAAAGCGCTAAATAACGTGGATAAATAAGTGATTCTGCGTTGTGTTTCCATCTTTTATGGTACTATTTATGATAAGTACTTTGGTAGTCAGAAACTATTTAGTTAAAGTTCTTTGGTAGTCAGGTACTATTTATGATAAATTCTCTGGTAGTTAGACACCATTTATGATAAGTACTTTTGAAGTCAGGTACTATTCTTTGGTAGTCAGGTATTATTTATAAGTTCTTTGGTAATCAAGTACTATTTATGATAAGTTCTTTGGTTGTCAGGTACTATTTATGATAAGTACTTTTGCAGTTTTATGATAAGTTGTTTTGCAGTCAGGTACTATTCTTTGGTAGTCAGGTATGGTTTATGATGAGTTCTTTGATAGTCTGGTACTATTTATAATAAGTTCTTTGGTAGTCAAGTACTGTTTATGCTAAGTTCTTTGGTAGTCCAGTACTACTTATGATAAGTTCTTTGCTAATCAAGTATCATTTATAAACCAAAAAAAAGCACTAGTGTTGTGAGTCCTCAGAAGTTCGTTTATTACAGATAAACATTAAGCACTTTCGTCAATGCCAGTTGACTTCATCTGAATAAAAAAAACAGTCATAAATACTGTGTTTAAATAGTACAACCTTGAAAGTGATTGGTTCATTCTTTTCCCAATAGTTTAACTAAAACATATTAGATTCATTCATAAATATCAAACACATACTAGTTAAAAATTATTAAAACATCACATTAATACTAGTACATTGTTGTTCAACAACTGTCACAAAAAATAAGTTCAATTTTACACATGCTCTTTAAAAAACAACCCCAGAAAAGGGTTTTATATAGGAAAATGTAGTGAGACATGTAAACCTGTCCTGCTTTTTCTCTCAATATTGACAAAATGGTTAAATAGTCATTTAACCACGGAGGGAAGTTAGCAGCTAATCTTAATTGCCATAATAATTCTTTTTTGTTTAAAACATTTTGCCAGTCCCCCCCCCTAACTTCTATGTGCACAAGATCAAGAATGGCAAATTTAAATCCACAGAAACTAGCACATTGTATACTGTGCTTATACAAAGCATTGGTTTCCTTTTTGTTCTTTATGTCATATAAATGCTCATATATTCTGGTTTTAAATAGCCTTTCTGTTTTTCCAATGTAAAAAGATGAGCAGGTATTACATCTAGCAATATATACCAACTTGCTTGAATAACAATTCCCCCTTCTCAAGTACACTATATTCTTGTTTTGGTTGTCAATGGAAATAGAATTATCCTGAAAAATGTATGAGCAATAGGGGTATCTGCCACATGGTCTAGTACCATTCCCATGTTCACCTTGATTTTTTGTTCTGCTTTCCAGAACTGACTTTAAGTTAGGTCCAATTTTAGTTGAAAATATAGGATTTTCACCTAATACCTGAAAAACTTCATTGTTGGTTTTAAAAATACTTCAGTTTTTATAAAGTATTTCTTTGACTTGGTGATACAGGGGACTATATTGGACAACACATGCCTGATGAAAGTCAATTTTGTTATCATTTTCTATAGTTGTCCCAATATTCATTGTTTTATTTGATCCCCTTCTCAGCAATGGAATGTATGTTTTACCCCACTCATCCAATATTCCTGTAAGAATAGTGTCAGTAAGCTCACCAGGGTAGCCTCTTTCGAGGAACATTTCCTTCAAATATACAAATTCCTGAATTACATCCTGTTTCAAGGATGTCATTCTTGCAACCCGGATTGCCTGGCCCTTGGATGATACTTTTCTTTTGGAACATAGGATGATGACTGTCAAAGTGCAAGTAACTATTAAAAAAAGTTTTTTTACAGTGAATTTTAGAAACAAACTTTTCATGGTCCTTGATTATTTTGGTGTCCAGATAGCTAATTTCTTGTTCACGAAAATCAAAAGTGAATTTTAGAAAATTTGTAGTTCCATTTAGGTATTGAATGAATAATGGAATGGATGCAGAGGTTCCTTTCCATAAAATAAAAATATCATCCAAAAATCTACTTTAAAAAAGAATACTGGAAGAAAAAAATTCACTTTTGGAAACATGTTCTCTTTCCCAACCTAACAAAACCAGGTTGGCATATGTAGGGGCACAAGCAGTTCCCATTGCCACTCCTTTCAACTGCTGAAAATATTCACCCTCGAAATATATATAGTTATTTTCTAAGATAAGTCCCATCAGTTTACATATTAGACTAATCTCATCAGGGGGCAAAAAGGAACAGGTGAAAAGTATTTCTTCAAAGAAATTTAAACCTTCCTGTTTGGAAATACAGGAAAATAAATCTTGTACATCTATAGTAAAAAATATACAATCTGGACGCCACAAATCTCTTTTTAATTGTCCTAAAAAATCCCAAGAATTCTTTACCAAATGTGGAAAATATTGTACATGTTTTACCTTTCTGTCTACATACACAGCAAGGTTGTGTGTTTTAGAACCAGCAGCTGCCACAATGGGCCTGAAAGGTGGTGTTTCAACATTTTTGTGTACTTTCAGTATACCGAAAATCACAGGAATCTTGGGATGTAAATTCAGGAGAAAATCATAATCTTCTTTAGAAACCCTCTAGTCCATAACATATTCATATAAGAAACTGTCCACTCTTTGATAGGAAATATGTATTTCATTCCTGGAACATGGAGAATAGTTTTCAACATTAAACAAAATAAACATAAAATAAAATACTTGCTCAGAGTCCAAACCAGGCACTTCGTTTGAGGAAAAAGTACTGTTCTAAATTAAGTAATGATAAAAGTTCAAGTCTATTCAGACCAGTCCATTCAAAATAATTCTCACAACAATAATAGCAGTGCAGCACATGTAGTTCTTCAAAAGGAAAATAATTATTCCAAGCTAGTAGTCCAACGAATTTTCCTTCAAGTTATTGTCAAACTGCTAAATGTCTCTTCAGACCCTATAAAATACGACCATATAAGGAACCAAATACCATCCAGTATGCTAAAAACAGCAAATCCTTTATTGACATATGTTCGGTTCGCACTTTCGCCAAGCGGCTTTTTCAAACCATTAGAAATACAGCATTACCAAAAAACATCTTTTATATAATTCGAACATAATTAGTTGATTGAAAATATTCAACAACCAATTAACTACATAAAGGTATATACTATTAATTAAACACATTAATGAAACAATCAAAAATACATAAAAACTCTTTATCTATAAAAATTTTTTTAAGAAGAACTCAATATAAAAAACTTCTTTAATTAGTATTCACCTATAGCTAACTCTTCTATTCTTGAGTACTGGTTTTAATGGGATCTTATCATTAAGACCAGGGTAGGTATGTGTTTGTAACCTAATAATCCATTTGGTTTCTACTTGTTCAGTGTGATTTCTAAGGTCACCACCTCTAATACTAGGTACATTGACATACACAACTAAAAATCTAAAAGTATGTGTAACATCATTTACTAATACATGTTTTGAGAGTGCATTAATGTTGGATTTTATACGAATTTGATAAAAATGCTCCCTTATTCTATCCTTGAGTCTCTTGTCGGTCTTGCCGACATAGAAGGCAGAACAGGATGTACAGGTAGCAATATAAACTAGTTGTTCTGTATCACAACTTGCATTGATATTAAATGTGAATACCTTGGAAGCAGTAGGATGTATAAACATATTAATAGTAGAAATACAAGAGCAAAAACTGCACCTATTACACGGATAAGTGCCTAAATAAAAGGCACTTCCATGATGATGTTCCTGATTAGGGAAGCATAAAAGTCTATGTAAGTTCTTTTTATTTCTAAAAAGGAATTGTGGTTGTTCACCAACTATCCCCTTAATAACCAGATCTACTGTTAAAATACTCCAATGTTTATAAAAAATCTCCTTAGTTTGCTGAATATCTTGTGCATAAAACAGTGATATTTTCTGTTGTTTTACTTTATTTAGATGCATGTCTGTTCTAACAGCCCTATAAAATTCATTACCCTGCTCATAGAAAATTGGGCATGCCCTACCCAGTCTAAGACTTTCAATATACTTAAAGCTAGCATCAATTTCTCTGGTTCTATACTTCCTGTCTACCAGTCTGTCATGTAAATTACTTAATTCTGTTTCAAAATTGGTATGGGCAGGATTCAACCTAGAAGCACGGATAGCTTGTCCCTTTATAATATTGCTAAATATGTGGCTGGGATGCAAACTGTGCCTATGTAATAAAGTGTTTCTATGGCATGGTTTTCTATGGACACCTGTATTAAGTTTGCCATTGCTTAAATGTTGAATGGATACATCTAGAAAAGAAATATGATCTGCTGATACTGTCACTGTAATTTCCAAGAAATGTGGTAATGAATTAACCTGCTGCAAGAAATAACCTAACTCTACTCCACTCCCTGTCCAAAGAAAAAACAAATCATCAACAAAACGTCTGTAAAAACTAACATATTTTTTATAAAGGTCAAGTTGGAAATGTTTTTGTTCTTCCCATGACGCCATCACAAGGTTGGCATAGCTATTGGCACAAGATGTGCCCATAGCCACGCCATCCTTCTGTAAAAATAAATTCTAATTAAAAGAAAAAGTATTATTCTCTAATACTACCTCCAATAGCAAACAAATAAAGTATGTTCTATTAGGTAACATATCTGTATGCTTAGTCAAATACTGTTGTATACTCTCCAAGCCTAAGTCATTGGGAATATTAGTAAAAAGGGACTTTACATCCATGGTCAGCAATAAGAAAGGGTAGTTATCAGGTAGTATACTCGTCCCTTCATATAAATCTAATAAAAATTGTTTGGAGTCTCTTAGAACATATAAATTTGAGTCTACTACTGGTCTCAGAGTTTTTTCAATCAGTATAGATAAGGGTTCCATAACCCATCCTCGACCTGCGACTATTGGTCTCATTGGAGGATTTAATGGGTCCTTATGGACCTTAGGTAAACCCTGTATAACCGTAATGGTTGGGTTCTCCACCCATAAAAACTCATAAATTTCAATAGTAACTATACCAGTTTTAAGTAGATCATCTAATGTATTGTAAATTTTTATAATGTGTGCTTGGACATCTGAAATGGTAATAGGGCTATAAAACGTAGTATCTCCTAACATTTCCTTCATACATCGATCATAAGCTACTTTGTCTAGCACTACAACTGGGCCACCTTTGTCTGCTGGTCTGATCGCAATATTCTTATCACTTCTCAAGTTATTCAAAGCTCTTTTTTGTCTAATAGTCAAATTACCTTTCCTATGCTTAAAGCTATTTTCATCTGCTGAGGAATAAATATCTTTTTCAACAATTTTTCAAAACGCATCTAATAATGGATGTAAATTTGGAATGAAAATACTTGGTTTTTGAAACTGTGCCCCTGTGTTTCAACAGCAGCATTGTTGAATAATATTTTTAACTGTAAATTTCGTGCAAACAACTTAACATCTAAAACAGTGTCCACCATGTTGCTTTTCATAGAGGGTATAAACGATAATCCTTTATTTAAAACCTCCTGTTCATATTTATCTAATGGTCTGTGTGAAAGATTCCACACTAAGTCATTCTTTCCCACATTTTCTTTAATGAAGAAGAGACATTTAGCAGTTTGACAATAACTTGAAGGAAAATTCGTTGGACTACTAGCTTGGAATAATTATTTTCCTTTTGAAGAACTACATGTGCTGCACTGCCATTATTGTTGTGAGAATTATTTTGAATGGACTGGTCTGAATAGACTTGAACTTTTATCATTGCTTAATTTAGAACAGTACTTTTTCCTCGAATGAAGTGCCTGGTTTGGACTCTGAGCAAGTATTTTATTTTATGTTTATTTCGTTGACTTTTCTACTCAGGTTCATTTATTTGTCTGTGGTATTTGTCTTTATTTGGTTTATTAAACAAAATAGTTTGCATAGTATTGGTGTAGTCATCAGAATTATATAATATAATACCCCCACCCTTGTCACGTGTCATAATACGTATACTTCTATCTTCTCTTAAGTTTTTAATAAATTTCTCTCCTTTGTATTAAAGTTAGAAATTATCCTTCTATGTTTACCCCATGTTTTATAAATATCTTCCTTGACAACCTTTTCAAAAGTAGTTATAAGGGGGTGTAGGGGGGGATTAAAAACACTACTTTTTCTTAATGTTTTAGTAGAACAGTTGGTTGTATTGTTGCCATCTTTGCCTGAATACATTAATTTTAAATTTAATTTTCTTAAATAAAGTTGTACATCTACTAAAGTTTCTGTAGTATCTGGAATTTTTGTTGGAACAAATTTAAATCCCTTAGAAAATAGGGAAAAATATTCATCCGAAATAAACCTATCCATATAGTTGTAAATATGAAAACCATTAAGTGTGTGTTGAATGTTGCTAACATGTCTCTCTGAGACTGAAACTGGCATTTCTACCATCTGGGAAAACCCTTGAATTGTTGCGTTGCTTTGCTGTAAGTTTTGTAAGTCTCTTGTTTCTGACTTGCTATTCTTTCTGAGCGTCTGGGGAGTGGGAAATCCTGATAATCTAGCAGGTTACCCCTCCCTTCCTCAATAGAAAGTTCTTCCTCTCCTAGTGACTCAAGGTCCACATTATCCATATTTGCCCCCCCCCCCATATTGTGTTGGAGGCAAAAAATCATCTTTGTCATCATAACTGAAAACCAATTTGTCAGTCGGGTACACTTTACAGTATTTGTACTGTTTACAATCTCTATCTAATTTCTTCACTTTCTTATTAAAAATGTTATTACATTTCCTTTCAACCCTGCTGATAACTTTATGATAAAATCCTTCATACTGCATAAACAATAAATCACTAAAAATAATTTTGTTTAGATCATCAACTTCCTTGCATAATCTTTTTTCCATCTGTTCATAATAGAATACACTTTTGCTAAGCAATTCAAGCCCCCATTTGTCAAACATAGTGGTAAATACATTCACAATTTCAGTATTATAGTGTATTCCACTGTAAGTATCCAGGGTTAAATGACTATTTAACCATCCTACCAATATTGAGAGAAAAAGCAGGACAGGTTTAAATGTCTCACTACATTTTCCTATATAAAAACCTTTTCTGGGGTTGTTTTTTAAAGTGCGTGTGTAAAATTGAGCTTATTTTTTGTGACAGTTGTTGAACAACAATGTACTCGTATTAATGTAATGTTTTAATAATTTTTTAACTAGTATGTGTTTAATATTTATGATTGAGTCTAATATTTTTAGTTAAACTATTGGGGAAAGAATGAACCAATCACTTTCAAGGTTTTGCTATTTAAACATAGTTTTTATGACTGTTTTTTTATTCTGATGAAGTCAACTGGCATTGACGAAAGTGCTTAATGTTTATCTGTAATAAATGAACTTCTGAGGACTCATAACGCTAGTGCTCTTTTTTTGGTTTATCTGTTCGTGTTTGAGGACTATTGCGCCACCTTTTTGGTTTTCAAGTATCATTTATGCTAAGTCCTTTGGTAATCGGGTACTATTTATTTTAAGTCCTTTGGTAGTCAGGTACTACTTATGATAAATTCTTTGGTAGTTAGGTATTGTTTATGATACTTTCTTTTGTAGTCAGGTACCATTTGTGATAAGTTTGTCGGTAGTCAGGTACTATTTGTCATAAGATCTTTGGTAGTCAGTTACCATTTATGATAAGTTCTCTGGTAGTCCAATACTATTTATGATAAGGTCTTTGCTAGTCAGGTACCATTTGTGATACATTCTTTGCTAGTCATGTACCATTTATGATAAGTTATTTTGTAATCAGTTACCGTTTCTGATAAGTTCTTTGGTAGGCAGGTACTATTTATGAGAAGTTCTTTGGTATTCCAGTACTATCAATGATAAGTTCTTTGGTAGTCAGGTACCCTTTGTGGTAAGTTCTTTGGTAGTGATGTACCCTTTGTGATAAGTTCTTTGGTAGTCAGGT
Organism: Protopterus annectens; assembly: GCF_019279795.1. Lineage (NCBI taxonomy): Eukaryota > Metazoa > Chordata > Ceratodontiformes > Protopteridae > Protopterus > Protopterus annectens. Next base: position 1,156,933,217 of record NC_056748.1, read on the forward strand.
ACTATTTATCATAAGTTCTTTGGTAGTCAGGTACTATTTATTTTAAGAAACCACAATAATTCGTAGATAGAGGCACATACTCCGTTGCTCAAAAAGATAGACATAAAGTGATGTCATTGGATGTTTATTATCCTGTTAATTAGAACTCCACCTATATAATGAGTTTTTGGTTCTTTCTGTCCTTTAACAGGTCTGATGAAGATGTATGTAAAAGCGCTTACCTCTGTTTTACTATAGTAAACCAGATTTTCATGATAACCTGGCTGTTGTTTTACTCTGTTGCTTTACTTTGCACTGTTTACTATTTATTTGAAGTTCTTTGGTTGTCAGGTACTATTTATGATAAATTCTTTGGTAGTCAGGTATCATTTATGATAATTTATTTTGTAGTCACGTACTATTCTTTGGTAGTCTGGTACTATTTATGATAAGTTCTTTGATAGTCAGGTACCATTCATGTTACGTTCTTTGCTAGTAACGTACCATTTATGATAAGTTTTGTAATCAGTTACCATTTCTGATAAGCTCTTTGGTAGTCTAGCACTATTTATGTTAAGTTCTTTGGTAGTCTGGTATTATTTATGATAAGTTCTTTGGTAGTTCAGTACTATTAATGATAAGTTCTTTGGTAGTCAGGTACTATTTTTGAAAAATTCTTTGGTAGTCAGGTACTATTTATGAAAAATGTTTTGGTTGTCAGGTATAATTTATAAGTTCTTTAGCTGCCCGGTGCTATTTATGTTAAGTTCTTTGGTAGTCCTGTACTATTTATGATAAGTTCTTTGGTAGTCCAGTACTATTAATTATAAATTCTTTGGTAGTCTAATACTACTTATGATAAGTTCTTTGGTAGTCAGGTGCTTTTGATAACTTCTTTGGTAGTCAGGTGCCATTTATGATAATTCTTTGGTAATCAAGTACTATTTATTGTAAGTTCTTTGGTGTTCCAGTACTATCAATGATAAGTTCTTTGATAGTCAGGTACCATATGTGATAATTTATTTGGTAGTCGGGAGCTATTCGTGATAAATTCTTTGGTGGATGGGTACCATTTATGATAAGTTCTTTTGAAGTCAGGTACTATTCTTTGGTAGTCAGGTACCATTTATGATCATTTCTTTGGTAATCAAGTACTATTTATCATAAGGTCTTTGGTAGTCAGGTACCGTAAATGATCAGTTCTTTGGTAATCAGGCACCATTTATAATAAGTTCTATGGTAGTCAGCTAATATTAATGATAAGTTTTTTGGTAGTCTGGTAGTATTTATTTTAAGTTCTTTGGTTGTCAGGTAATATTTATGATAAAATCTTTGGTAGTCAGGTACCATTTATGATAAGTTCTTTTATAGTCAGGTGCTATTGATAACTTCTTTGGTAGTCAGGTACCTTTTATGATAATTGTTTGGTAATCAAGTACCATTTATGATAAACTCTTTGTTAATCAAGTATCATTTATGCTATGTTCTTTGGTAATCAGGTACAATTTTTAATAAGTTCTTTGGTTGTTCGGTACTATTTATTTTAAGTGCTTTGGTAGTCCATTACTATTAATGATTAGTTCTTTGGTAGTCCTGTACTACTTATGCTAAGTTCTTTGGTAGTCAGGTACTATTTATAGTAACTTCTTTGATAGTCTGGTACCATCTATGATAGTTCTTTGGTAATCAAGTACCATTTATAATAAGTTATTTATTTATTTTTATTTTATTTTTATTTTTATTTTACATTTGTTAACCGGGCTAGTCTAGCTGGATATATTTCCATTTTCAGTAGAGGCCCAGGGAGAAAAGCTCCAGCAAGATAGAAAAAATAAAAATGTCATTACATGGTAAATGAAAGGATTGATAAAAAAATACAACGGGTATAACATACTAAAAGTATTTACACTTGAAAAAGCAACGGTAAAAATATTTACACTTGAAAAAGCAACAATAATAATGTAGCACAGTAAGATTCATAAGGAATTTTTCACATCAAGTAGAAATATTTCAGCAGTATGTTGAATTACAATTTAAACAGTACAGGCCTTGCTTACAAGAATAAGCATTAAAATGTTTGGAAGTCTGTTAGGAAGAGGAAAAAAAAACAGTGGTGGAAGAGGGTGGTTAGTCGGGATTACTACAAGGGCATAACCAGTGTGTTTTGAGGTGTCTTTTGAGTTTTTGTTTAAAGAGAGGTAAGGATGTGATTAGAGTTAGTTCATTGGGTAGCAGGTTCCAGTTTTTTCCCGCTGCGTTAGTAAACAGAGTCACCAGCCATGTTGTTAGACTTGGTTATGCTAGCGAGGAGTTTGCTAGAAGAACATAGGGAATTCAGATTTTTATACGGGATTAAGAGATTGGAGAGTATAGGGGTGGTGTTAGGTTGGTAAAATATCTTGTGGGCAATCGTGAGTTGGGAGATTATCAGATGGTTTTAAAATTCAAGCCAGTCTAGTTGCCAAAGATTCAGACAGTGGTGGGTTCTAAAGGGATTGTCAGTGGCGAATCTGGCGATGTTATTGTAGGAAGTTGCTAGTTTGTTGAGATTATGTTTCTTTAGGTTGGTATAAATAGGTGAGGCATACAGATGAATAGAGATTAGATGGGAGTGAGCAATCTTGGTTCTGGCTGCTGGGGTTAGGAAAGGTTTTATTCTATATAAGGAGCCTATTTTTCTGTTGACTGTTTTAATTGTGTTATTTATATGGTAATCAAACGTAAGGTTATTGTCAATGGTTATTCCTAACAGTTTAGTGGTAGTGTCAGGGAATATAATAGTGCCATTATTGGAAGAGACTGAGAAATCTATGGGGGAGGACTTGGTAGTGGGGGTAAAGAGAAGGAGTTTGTTTTTTTTGGCATTAAGAAGGAGGCAGCGTTTTGTAAACCATGTTTCTACAGTGTTAAAAACATTTTGAGTAAGAGAATATAGTTCTGATGGGGAGTATGCTGAGCATATTTGCATAGAATCATCTGCATATTGAATGCAGGTGGTCTGAGGAATTACTACGTGGAGGTCATTGATAAATAATGAGAAAAGAAGTGGTCCAAGAATAGAGCCCTGAGGGACTCCGATGGTGACTGGCAGAAAGGATGAAATTTGATTTTCCCAGAGAACTGCCTGTTGCCTGTTGCTGCAGTAGGATCTGAACCATTTAACAGCCTGAGAGTCAAAGGAAAGGGATTCAAGAATATTGATTAAGAGGGTGTGGTTTACCATGTTGAAAGCTTTTGAGAGGTCAATAAAGAGTGCAGATGAGAGGATGTTTTTATTGCGGTTTCTATTGATAGTATCTGTAAAGGATAAAAGGGCAGTAGTGGTACTGTGTGATGGCCTAAAGCCATGTTGGCAGTTTGCTATTATGTTATATTGAGATAGATGATGTAAGAGTTGTTGATGAATGCATTTTTCCATACGTTTTGCTAAGGGTGATAAGGGAGCTATTGGCCGATAGTTAGAGTAATCATTTGAGTTCCCACCTTTGTGTAGGGGGATAATATAGGAGATTTTCCAAATATCTGGAATGGTTCCCTCTTTGATTGTCCTATTTATAAGGATAGATATAGGGTAGGCAATTACTTTGGATGCTTTTTGGAGATATTGTGACAGTAGCTGGTCAGCAGAAGGAGTACATGGCTTGAGTTTTTGAATGAATTTATAGATGAGGGTAGTAGAGATGGGTTGTAGTTTGAATGTAGGTAGTAAACCTGGTGAGGTGGTGGAAAGGCTTGAGTTGTCTGGGATAAGTTGATTAACTAGAGATTGTATGGTCTCAGTGAAGAAAGAGTTAAAGGTATTGGCAGTTTGATGGGGGTATTTGGATCTGCGTCAAGTGGGGTGGGTGTTCGAGAGTGTCCTGGGGAAAGTAGTTTATTGATACTAGACAGAACTTCTGAGGGTTATTTTGGTGAGTTTGCTGCAGTTTACAGTAGTAGTTCTTTTTATCTGTAAGTATTGCCTTTTTTGTACTATTTCTCAGCTGCCTAAAATTTAGTTGATCAGAGATATTTTTGTTTGCTCTCCACTTAGCCCAAGATTTGTTCCTAAGCGAAATTTGATGTCTGGTTTCTTTAGAAAGCCATGGGGCTGGGTTGGACTTCATTCTGATGGACCATTTAGGTGTATGCCTATCCAGGATAGATAAGAATTTAGAGTTAAGATACTTTACAGCCTCTTCAAGTGGAAGGGTTTTTAATGGGTTCCAGTCACAGGCACTAAGTTCAGTTTGGAATAATTCTGAGTTAAAATGTTTGGTAGAGCGTGCTATCCTAAAGGTGAGGAGGTTGGGAAGATCCTTCTTTTCTCTTATGATATCGGTCAAAAAATGATCACTTACATTGTCTGGCAGTGTATCTGTTTGTTTATAAGTATCCAGTCTAAGGTGCTCTCTTTTTTTATTTGGTTTGTTAATTCTGGTTGTAGAAGTTATAGTTTGGCTAAAGCCATGGAGGTTAATATGAGAGGTAGGATTTTCCACACTAACACCTTTCCAGTCAATATTAAACTCGCCTAGTATTATTGTTTCTTGGGGGTAAGTAGAAGACACCCAGCTTAGTATAGCCTCTATCATAGTGATATTATTTCCTGGTGGTAAGTAAATACAGATAATATATAAAGATTTGTTTGTATTGATTTGAAGTTTGGTGATGAGGACTTCTGCTTTACTATTCTGCGTTGGATTATATGGTAGGGTGGAGATATGAAGTTCATCTTTAAATAGAACTGCTACTCCACCCCCTTTCCATCTTGTTCGGTCTTGTCTCACTATGTTATAGCCTTGGGGAATGATTTCATTGTCTTTAGTTTCTGGTTTCAACCAAGTTTCAGTGAGGCAGAGGATATCAAAGGAGTGAATATCTAGGAGGGCATGGAGGTGGGCTACTTTATTATTAATGCTTTGGATATTTAGATGTCCTATTTGGAGAGAGGTATTGAGTTTAGGGTGGGATGTATGGATAGTGGGGTTAGTAGGGCCAGGGTTGGGGTGGATGTCACCATCTTTTAAGGAGGGATTATTTAGTTTTTTTACTGAATTATACCTAAGGTTAGTTTGAATTTTAACTTTCTTTATTGTGGGTATATTGTGTTTAATGTGGGAGAGTCTATGGTATTTAGGTAGTAGGTAACTGGGAATGGAAGTTATATTAGTATGACTATTAGAGGGTATATGAGTTTGAATTGCTGTTTGTTTTAGGGGGTGGTTAAGATGGTATTAGTGCAGTTCTTCAAAAGAGGTAAGAATGTAGGTCGAGGTGAGGACAGTAGAAAGTATAACTGCAAGTGTTAGCTTGGTTAGATTAGCCAGAGGCATCTTATTGAGAATGTAAATAAGAGGAGTGAGGAGTTAGGGATTGAAAAGTAGAGGAAAATAAGATAAAGGATAAGGGAAGTGACGAGAGGAGGGCGCTAATATATATTAGTTAAGAGTAAGTGGATATGGTAAGGTACTCTAAGGTGTGGCTTACTGAGAGTGATAGTTGGATAGTAGGGGTGTGGCTAAAGTGTATGGGATGATGTGAAGTATGGGATAGGTTGGAAGAAAGAGAGGGTGTGGTTAGGGAAGTATAAGTGTAGGACCTCTGGGGTGTGTGGGAATTGGGGGTAGGGTAGGGGAACGGAGTGAGCCCGTAGGGCGAACGGAGCAGGTCAGAGCTGAGAGAGGCTGAGAGGCAATCAGTTATGCAGAGAGACTGTGTTCTACAGGCTTAGGAAAGGTAAGAGACATTTTCTGTTGCTACTTATCAGAAAGTGGTGAGCAAAGGTGTAGCTGTGTAGGGGAGATAGGTAAGAGTAAAGGGTTTTATAACAGAGAGAAAGATATTTATAAATAGCGCTATGGCAGGAAAAGAAGTTTAAGCAGAGAATTAATTAAGGAGGCCAGTAGCTGTAGTAGTAATTGACAAAAAAGCTGTCTAGTTTCTAAAACTCTCACACATAACCAGGATAATTCCTTTTCAACTTTTCATGGGGTGGGGCATAATTACTTGAGTATAAAGTACAAGCAGGGATAGCAGAGTATGGCTGGTCTGCAGAGCTAGCGGATTTCTACTTCCAGTAAGAGATAGTTTACCATGGCTTGAGGACTGCTGCCCTCTACTGGTAAATGTAGGGAAAACACTAGCTCCACTAGGATAGGAGGTGGGGGGGTAAGATAGTAAAGAGATGGTCAGAGGGGTAGGTCCGTGGGTGTGCTGGTACTTACAGATTAATTTAAATTTAATGCACTCGCAATTAATTTAAAATTAAAACACTCACAAGATTATAGTTTAATCCTAAAGATACTCTAGGATATCACCTACACTGTGAGGCTGAACTCAGAGAGTCTAGATAGTTCCTGTGGGGCTTCTGGGATAGCTTTCCCTTCTGTTCAGTTGGATTTCATTAGCCTAACAGGATTGCTGATAGAGGGACAGGCTGTGTCTTAACACAAGGCTTGGTAGCTGAAAATGAGACAGAAAGATTGTTAAATTTGTTAGCCAACTAGGTTAAGGACTATGCAGGAGTGGAAGGAAAAATGAAGGAGGAGGAGTGCAAGTCAGTAGTTGAGTGGAGTGTAAGATACAGTAAAGTATTACCACTGGTATTCAGTTTATAGAGTCCTATACATTCAAATGTGTGGCTCAGACAAGAAATGCATATGGAGCTACTACAGTCAAAATCATGTAATTTCTAACTACTATACAAAATTAACTAAGGAAGAAAAACTAAACTAAGTAGTTTAACCTTTGGAAAAAAAGAAAATGAACCAAGTAGTTTAACAGTAATACAACCCTTCACAGTCATAAAATATTGTAATGTACAGAATAGCAATTAATATTGACTAGAGCACGAATAGTACAGTAATAACTTCTTTAGTAACACTTGGCTAGCAAGAGTGCAGCGCTCAGTGCCTGAACACAAGATAAAATAGGCTGAGGTAAATTTGTAAGTTAAACTCCTTTTGACCCCAAGTGGAGTAGCCGCAAAGAAGGAAAACCCCTTTAGGATGTTTGTAAAGTATTACTGCGCTATACGTATACCAGAGCCCAAGAGAGGGGCAAGACTGGTTTGGACCTCAGCAGGTAGTGCTATAGTTAAAGGATTATTATTTGCTCACCAGACAAAACCTGCGAGAATCTCACAGTGGGCTGTACTAAATATATACATTAGAAACCAAGAGAGGGACAAGACTGGCTTAGACCTCAGTGGGTAGCACTAAGGTCAAAAGATTGTTATTTGCAAACCGGACAAACCTGCGAGAAGCTCACAATGGGCTGTAATAAATTTATAAATGAGAAACCACCCTGGATGCCGGGTAGTATAGCCGCCAGGGAGAATTAAACCCTCTGTGTAAGATTAGCATAAACAGGCTATCCAAAATACCACAGCACAACAAAAGGGGTCAACAGGTTAGATCACAGTCAGCAAGTTGAAAGTTAAAGAACCTCAACGGCTAGCAGAAGATCACAGTAAGGACGGCTGTGGACTGGGGTCGACAGTAGCGTTGGCCATTCAACCCCACATGTAGCTTCACAGTATTAGCTACGGCTTCCGAACTACAGAGAAGAGAGAGAACACCCACAATGTATTGCTTTAGACTATAAAATGAAAAATAAGCCGTTTAAACCTTCGTGTAGCTCTCAGTGTTAAAATGCAGTTCCAGTAGTACTGAGAGTGCAGAGGATACCCACAACGCAGATGAGACGCCACGCGGGGAACACAACAAAGCAATGTAGCAGTAGAACCAATGGTATCACAGATTTAATACCATAGAGCCTGTTCAGCTATCTTTAAGCGTTTACAAAGCAGAAACAAATGCCAGTAGTATGTACAGGTCGGCTATCAGAAACACTGACTAAGCTCATCAAATGACTGTAAAATGGTCATAAAGTTTCAACGTACATAGAGCCACCGTTGTCTATCATAAACGCTTTTGAAGCATATCACAATATTTGGTAATCTGGTACTATTTATGATATGTTCCTTGGTAGTCAGGTACCACTTTTGATAAATTCTTTGGTAGTCAATTACTATTTATGATAAATTCTTTGGTAGTCAGATATCATTTATGATACGTTTTTTGGTAATCTGGTACTAGTTATGATAAGATCTTTGGTACTCTGGTACTATTTATGATGAATTCTTTGGTATTCAGATATTTATGATAAGTTATTTTGTACTCAGGTACTATTGTTAGATAGTCAAGTAACATTTATGATAAGTTCTTTGGTAATCAGGTACTATTTATGATAAGTTTTTTGGTAGTCCGGTACTATTTATGGGGTCTATTTTAAAATGAAGAAAGCTCAAAAACATGAATACCAGTACATCGACAGATAAACGTTGAAGTACAACAAGAGCAAAAGACGTAATCAGAGAAAATTAGAATGCTGAACATATTTCACAGAGCAACACCGCCATACAGGTAAGGAAAACCTAAGTAACCAAACTTAAATAAACACAATTTTGCAGGGGGGCAAGCCCCCCTGCACACCCCACACCCCTCTACTTAAATATACCAACTCCAAGATCGCACTACAGTGGGGAAAAGGATATATTTCCTCTTCCCCATGATCACCCTGCTGGCCAAGGAAATACGTTCAGCATTCTGATTTTTGCTGATTACGTCTTTGGCTCTTGTTGCACTTCGGGTATGTTTAGTAGTCAGGTACTATTTTTGATAAATTCTTTGGTAGTCAGGTACTATTTTTGCTAAATTCTTTGGTAGTCAGGTACTGTTTATGACAAGTTATTTGGTAATCAGGTACTATTTATGATAAGTTCTTTTGTAGTCAGGTAGTATTCTTTGGTAGGCAGGTACTGTTTATGATAAGATCTTTGGTAGTCAGGTGCTATTTATGATAAGTTTTTAATAGTCCGGTACTATTTATAAGTTATTTGGTAGGCAGGTACCATTTGTGAAAAGTTCTTTGGTAGAAAGGTAGTATTTATCATAAGGTCTTTGGTAGTCAGGTACCATTTATGGTATGTTCTTTGATAGTCCAATACTATTAATTATAAGTTCTTTGGTATTCCAGTAATATTAATGATAATTTTTTTTGGTAGTCAGATACTATTTATGATAAGTTCTTTGGTAGTCTGGTACCATTTCTAAGTTCTTTGGTAGTCTGGTACTATTTATGTTAAGTTCTTTTGTAGTCTAATACTATTTATGATAAGTTCTTTTGTAGCCAGGTACTGTTTATGATAGGTTCTTTGGTAGTCAGGTGCTATTTATGATAAGTTTTTTAATAGTCCGGTACTATTTATAAGTTATTTGGTAGGCAGGTACCATTTGTGAAAAGTTCTTTGGTAGAAAGGTAGTATTTATCATAAGGTCTTTGGTAGTCAGGTACTATTTATGGTATGTTCTTTGATAGTCCAATACTATTAATTATAAGTTCTTTGGTATTCCAGTAATATTAATGATAATTTTTTTTGGTAGTCAGATACTATTTATGATAAGTTCTTTGGTAGTCTGGTACCATTTCTAAGTTCTTTGGTAGTCTGGTACTATTTATGTTAAGTTCTTTTGTAGTCTAATACTATTTATGATAAGTTCTTTGGTAGTCCAATATTATTAATGATAAATTCTTTAGTAGTCCTGCACTGTTTATGATAAGTTCTTTTCAAATGCATTAGAAACCCCCACTGCACTTGCACGTTGTATTTTAACTCCAGCAATCTCCTGCACACTGTTTTAGAACTTTGTATTAAATAATCAGAGAGGCAGCTTATTTCTAGAGGTAAAACATGAAGACATAGATGAAAAAAATTTAAAACTTGGATGATATTCTCAAATAAAATACCTTTGATATAATTGGTTCAGTCAAGCAGAGTTGATGTTTCATAATAAAATGTTGCTTTTCGTTAGTGGATTTCAATTATTATTTCCCTGCTGAGAGTCACCAAGGCTCTGTATTCAAAACAGACTCGTGGGAATAGGCAGTAATGATAGCCCAGGCTGTATGCTTGTTTTGTAATATGTTTTATAGGTTACAAATAAAAAAATAATTGCTATAGATGCCATAAGTTAAAATGTTTAGCTACCTCTCGGATGAGGAGCTATAACGACAAAAGGATGGGATTAGGAATCTGAAAGAAGAGATGCAACAAATTTTGGACAGAACATTTGAATTCCTAAAAAATGGGATGAAAGACGTATATTTCCAGACTTCCTCAGGTTATAGGAAAGCTGTGTCATTAGGTGGCTTAGGGAATTATCTCTGAGCTATTTGTACAGAGAGGGGGGAAATTACCATAGACATCAGCAGGTAATCTTAAAAGGGTTTGCTGTTTATTATCAAGAAGTTTACTCTGCAGACCTAGATAGAGATGAAGAGAGAATTAACCAGGTTTTGGAGACCTTGATCCTTTCTGTACTGACTCGATAGATCTAGAATTTCATACAAATATAAGAATGGAAAAAGAGTCTGGGTGCAGTGCAGTGTTGCTAATGGTGGTTGGAGCTCGTGTTTGTTTAGGAGAGGCATCTAAGTTTTTTTTGTTTTTGTGTGTGTGCATGCTTGTGTGTAGCAAAAGGTTTGTCAGCTTGTGGTGGGAAAGAGTTAAGTTGGAGAATTTTGAAGATAAGAGAACATACAAACAGGTCTCCTCTCTGCTGCAGCAGTAGTAATTTGGCTGTTTTGAGGGTAAAGCAGTGGTGCTAATGTCTGGGTATGTGATGAAGCAACAGATTTTGTTTTCAATAGTCTGTAGTGTGCAGGACCTTTTCTTAAAGGCTGTAGCTATTATGAGTAGTCCATATACAAGAAGGGCCCAAAGGGCACTTTTGCCCACTGCTGCCCTTGTTGGTTTGGATTGGTAGGGTGAGTTTTCCTAGTAGAGAAGTGAGCTAATTTTTGCCTTTCCTGTCTCAATATGGGTATGGAATGTTAGTGAAGGGTCTAAGCACAAACTAATATAGCCAGCGTAAGTCAATACATTTAAAACATTTTTTAATGAAAATGTAAAAAGGCCATCACTGTAGAAAATGATCTCTGCTGTTAATGCATATAAAGAGCTGCTACCATCATCCTCATCACCCCCTCAGATTTACTTTTCCCCATTTAATTACCTGTTCTGATATTAATAAATTAATGTTATAACATAGCTGAGCACTAAGAACATGCTGCAAAAGCATACCTCGATTACCTTCAATAAAAAAAAAAAGAAATTAAAATTGGAGATATAACCCATGATTTTCCTCGCAGGTTGTACATACAAAAAACAACTGATTTTGGTTCTGGTCACGTGGCTAGCCTAGAACCCACATCTTTCAGTCTTTTTTGGCAGCACAGTGACTGTGCATTCTGTTAAACACTCAAATTACCACACTCATTTGGTAAGAAATGCTTTAATAATAGTGGTACATTCTTGAATCTGCAAGAATCAGTTTTAATTTTGACTGTTTCCTGTTCACTTCCTTATGTTGATGCAATTGATAATATAAGATTTTTAGTGACAACCAAAAGTATTGAATCATTTGCATGGTGGAGGATTTACTGCTATAATTCACGTTTCACTTACATTTCAAATCAACCATACTGGTCAACAAAAAAGAAGGTACAAAACAAATGAAGATGATGGGTCAATTCCAAAAGACATGTTCTCAGTGTAATTGACCACTCACACTGATAGCTGGCTTAGAGAAGGTGTGTTGGAATCTGGCCCCAGGTGTAACCCTATTTACAGACAGGCCTTACACCAAAGTAAGTCACTTATACTGAGAACAAGTCTTTCAGACTTAGGGCAGACTTACATTGAAAGCAATTATTTTGGAATCTTGTCTGGTTTCTCTGATTATCTTAGGTCAAGAAATAGGCGAGAGCAAGCTCCCTACTCATAATAAAATTAAGCACTTTTTATATTTTTGTATAGCCAGTGCATCTACTTGACAAATAAATTGTTTTATTCAGAGGCATGTGTGTGCCTACATGCCTTGCAGTACAAGCTGTAAACTTCTTGACATTTAGATTTGGTGTAAAATGTTCTGACCAACTGTCCAGTTCAGTTTTCTTAAGTTATGTTTTCAAACTTGATCAAAGTATGCATTTTACGCAGCTTTTGTTTCTTTGTTCTCCCACCAAGAGCTTGCATTCCTTTTTGCACACCATGAGATGTAGGAGAGATGGCACATTGCTGTTGTTACTGCATTATACAGTGGGAATGTATCTAGTGTTGGACTGATGTCATATGCTTGACTGGTTCCTGCATCGCACAAACTACATGCTTAAGTCTGTCTACTTGCGACCCTGTACTGGATAAACTGACACTGAACATTTTGGGGTGGAATACAGGAGGTGGCATGTGCTGGTGTACAGATGAACAACACAGATTACAGAACCAGAATAACCAGTTTTAATTTATATTCTGCTGTAAAAGTTTGTCAAACAAGAAAGTGAAGATTCTGTCAACCTTAGAAGGGTTGAAAAATGAATATATAAAGAATCCACTACTCAGTAATTCAAACTGGTACAGAACAGTCAGTGTAAAAACTGCTAATTGAAAAATGTTTGCAAGAAGTTCAGATGCTTTTTTCTTTGCTTTTGCAGTTCTAAATGAGGAGATAAGATACTGTAGGCAAATTATTTTCCCTCTGATTAAACAAATTGTAGCAGAAAGAAAAACAGCATTAATTAAAAGTGAGAAGAGGGGTATGAATCCTGGAACTTCTAACAAAACACTGCTAGCTAGTAATTCAGTTATTTACAGCTATCCGAGTTCCCTTGTGTTTAACAGGTCAAGAACATCAAAGGCTACAAGCAATGTTTGACAAAAGAAATCTCTCTGGAAAGATAACCAGTAAAACTTTAATTTGTATTACAGTTTCACTGAGATACAGCATCCTTTAAAAACAGAAAGTAAAATAAAAATGCAAAAAGTAATAAGCTCTTTCTCTCTGCATGTCTGATTTGTCTTCCCTAGCCTTTGAACAAAACTTAAAATTATTAAAAGGCTGCAAGCAGATAAAGACTGTTTCTGACAAGGAATGTGTTATGGCTCAAAGGAGAAATAATATGACCTGCAGCTTTTTTGTGGAATTCTAGAAGTTTCTGTAGCAATCTGATGAGCCCCAGCATGTCAGTGTGTCTGAGAAGCGAAGCTACAGGAATACTGCTAATACAGAGGGTAGTACTGAAGTACGCCTGCACTGGCGTGATGTATAAAAGCAGGTTAGAATAATGTTCTAAAGACCAACTACTGCCTTGTTCCGGCCTCTGGTGACAACAGTATGAAGAAAAAAAAAAGAAAAGAGAAAAAAAAACAAAGCTATCCTAGGGTATCTGTTGCTGGCTCTATCCTCTGCAGGGTCATTTGCCAAGACAATTTCAGTGTTGCACTACTCAGCTGGATTCAGACTCTTACTTTGGAGGGCCTACATAGGACAAGGAAAATAAAACATTACGGTAATAAGCCAACAAGGTATAGATCTCATGAACAGAATAAAAGTTGTTCAGACATAAAATGTTCACAAAACTGTTAATAACTCCAGATAATAACAACAACTTAAATTATGCAAAACCTTTATTCATTTATTTATTTATTTATTGACATTTATTTATTTATTGACATTTGTTACTGCGGTGGTGGTGCTGCGGTAGCGTTGTCGCCTCACAGCAAGACGTTGTCCCGTTCGATTCTCAGCTAAAGCGTCTTCTGTGTGGAGACATGCGTGAATGGGCATACCTTCGTTGAAGGTTGTACATCAGGGCTGGCAACTCGGTATGTAAAAATATGCTGCCAATCATTAGCGGACCGGAGTTCCGCTGTAGCAACCCCTAACCGGGAAAAGCCGAAAGATACAACAACATTGACATTTGTTGACCGGGAAAGTCTGCTGGGTCAAAATAACCCATTTTCAGTGGAGACCCAGAGAGAAAAGCTCCACAAACACTTTACAATAAAAAGAAGAATACACGAACATTACAATGAAAAATAATGACATATGATAATCACAATAATACAAACATTTACAATATAATAAAGGTCGCACATTATATGTAATAGTCACATTAAAGGCGTTTTAGATAACAGAAAGCATAAAATTAGACGTGCAATCAGCAAGAAGTTAAAAGTAGATTTATTTCCTAGCTGTTTGATTAGAATTGTATTTGAAAAAAAGTAGTAGAATTATTGTGTAGAGGGGGATAGAAGGGGTTATGCTGGGTTGAAATTGGTTGCACAAGAACAGGTGGGGTTCATAGATTAGTACTAGGTTAATTGCAGTTGTGGGCCATTTTAAGCCTAGCCAATTACCCCATGTGAGAATCAAACCCTGCACTTTGTGTTTCTTATTTAAATAATGTTTTTTTAGAGTGGATTTAAAGGCTTTTAGTGAGTTAAATTGAATGATGTGTGCAGGAATGTCATGTCATAATCTAGCAATGCTGTAGGAGTACAAACACTCACCAGTTCTTTTATTAGGTTTGGATACATTTAAGAGATGTTTATTAACAGATCTAAGTAAGTGGGTAGGAGTTTTTGGTTGGAAAATAGAATGGAGTGCAGGGCAGTTATTTGGTTTAAACAGTAAATTGTGGGCTATGTTAAGTTGTGTATAGTGAAGGTAGTGGGGGAATTCCAGACAATTAAGTTGAGAAATAGCTTGACAGTGATGTTAGCGGTTCAGCAGGCCACAGGCAAATTTAGCTATTTTATAATAGCAAGCTTGAAGCTTATTAAAAAGGGTTGAGTGGAGGTTGCTGAATATGGGACTTCCATACAGAAGAGTAGCAAAGTGTTGGCCAGTTTCAGTTTGGCGTTTGTGTCAAGATGTAGTTTATGATGGTAAAGTTTCCCTAGTTTAAACTGGGTTTTCTTTAGTGTGTTAAGAGTGTGCTGTTCAAACGTGAGCCAATTGTCAATAGTTATACCTAATAGTTTTGATGAATTTGCTAGTTCAGTTTCTGTCTTGCTATGTGAAAATATTTTAAAGTTTATGATGGTTTTGAAGAGAAGAGTAACAGTTTGGATTTTTTAGGGTTCAACAGAAGATGAAACTCATTTAACCAGGATTCAATGGACGAAGAAGAGTTTTGTGTGAGTTTGAGGAGGTCAGAGAAGTTTTTGGAGGAGGAGATAATGGTAGAATCATTGGTGCACTGAATGAGTTTACTTTGTACTGAAACGTTATGAAGATCATTTATGAAGGTGTTAAAAAGTAGTTAGGGGCCACAGAACGGATACCTGCGGAACACCTATATTATTGGTTTGGAATTCTGACTGTTCATTGAGCCATTTGACCAACCGTTCTTTGTTAAGTAGGACAAGAACCATGTCAGAGTGTTAGAGGAGCACCCCAACTTTCCTAGTCGTTTCAACAGTAAAGGATGAGACACAGTGTCCAAAGCCTAATATAGATCTAACAGGATTACTGATGTAGCTAGGCCTGAGTCTAGGGCTTTTTTAACTGCGTCAGTAAAGGACAGTAGAGTTGTAATGGTGCTGTGTGCTGAGTTGGGGCAAGGAGTTCATTGTCAGTGAGGTATTTAAGAAACTGAGCATGTATGCATTTTTCTAATATTTTGGATAGAGGGGAGAGCATAGAGATAGGGCAATAGTTAGAATGTTCTTTGGAGTTTCAGCCTTTATATAATGCAATGCCTTTAATAACTAATACAAGCTGTAGGACAGCAACAGTAAACATACCACTCATCCTCCAAAGGAGAGAATAAGGGGCAAAGCCTTGAAAATCAGAGGCAGTTGGCTAAAATCTGGGGACCTAGTTAGCATGCAATTTGCATATTTATGAGTGTGTTCATCAGACATAATGGAGAGAAGCAGGACAATGTTAAGTTTTGCTTTTATTTTATTATAGTACATTGTATGTAAATATTACTATCCCAAACAAACTCTTTCCCTTACAGCACAGAATGCAAAATCATGCTTAACTAAAAGAAAATGCTATATATATATATATATATATATATATATATATATATATATATATATATATATATATCCAAACTTTTCTATGTAAAAAAGTGTTTTATTTGTAAGAAAAATTGACCTTGTAGATAAACATTCTGGCAAGGTATGATAAATTCATCACAACGTCACAAGTGAAACAGAAACAGTTCAAGTGCTACTCACCTGGTCTTCAAAGTATCTATCTATCTATATATATATATATATATATATATATATATATATATATATATATATATATATATATATATATATATATATTTTTTTTCATTGCATCTTAGTTAGTTTACTATACTGAATGTAAAATAATCCACACCGCAATACTAGAAAATGATTTTGTGTGCCAGCCCATCTAAGTAGTCTAACGTATGATTAAGTTGAACAAACATTGTTCAAAAGAGTTAATGTGTCAGACTTTAGTATGGTACTTTTCAATTTTGGTAACTAAAAGAGACTCTATATTCAGCGGTACGGTTTAAATTCTTATCCAGTTAAATCATTTGCATAGTTAACAAGTGAAGGTTATGGGAATCAAACCCAAGTTTACATGGTGCTACTCATTCCCAACTCATTGTTTATGGTTGTGAATGAACCACAGACACTATCACTTATTTATAAGTCCAAGAAATATCACTCCCCACAGGACTAACGCTACCTGTGCCAAACTTAGTCCAACCACATAAACTAAAATAAAAGGCACAGTAGCGATGCAGGCAGTAAACACAGCACTAACCAAAATCCAGGAAACAAAGCTGAAACAAACGCTGCTTCACGAACTTTAAAATTCAAATTTATTGCGATAGAAACAGGAGACGTGGTAAGCACTTTCACCTGGATAGGCTTCTTCAGACTAAAAGAACCCCCCCTGTACACCCTTATATGGCAAAAAAGGCGCCAAAAACAGATAAACCATTAAAGGCACAGTACAACTATCATGGTATACAACATAAATGAAGTGCAGATCTCAGAGCCTCATACAAATCCAACAGAAACTGTTTCGTGTCCCGTAAAATATAAACATTTGCGTCAACTTCCGGGTGCAGGAACCTCTCCACATTCAACGAAAATGGTTCCGTGATCCACCCCCTGCCCGCAACAATGGGCCTCATGGGTGGACACACACTGTCCTTATGGATCTCAGGAAGACCCTGTATCACTGGCAGGAGGGATCACTAACAAACAAATATTCATACAACTCATTCGTAATAACATTGGTCTTAATCAAATCATCCAAAACCATCTGTATTCTATGGACATGTATATCCCCCATCTTACGTTCCACCAAACTGTAAAACCTTTGGTCTGATAACATAGACCTCATTGCCTCATCATAGAAGTCAGAGTCCATAACTACCAGGGCACCCCCCCTTGTCAGCAGGTCTAATGACAAGGGGGGGGATCACCCCTCAGTTGTTGTAGGGCTCTCCTCTGTGCACAAGTTAAATTTCCCTTTCGTTTACTGGACTTACCCACTCTCTTTTCCATGTCATACAGATCATTCTCAACTAGTTTACTGAAGGCAGCTACTAGCGGTGGTACCATTGGCATGTACACACTAGGCTTCTTAAACGATTTCCCATCTAACACCTGTATTGCATCCTTAAACTCCAATCTAAGTCACAGATTCCTAATAAATAACTTAAACTGTACTAGAGTATTAACCTAATTACTGTCACAACTAGGTATAAAAGTCAATCCCTTTGATAGTACCCCTAACTCATCTGACATGAGTGGGCAGGAGGAAATTTTATGCACTAACGTTTCCCAGTTTTCTCTATATTATGAGAGCATTTTTATGAGAGGATTTATTGTTAGTGTTGGGCAATTAGTATGAATTTATACAGTTTTTTGTTTTATAAATCTCTATTCGTGTTTTATGAGTGGTATCGGTGTTTCTATTTGATTATGGTTAATGTATTTTAGAGTATGTTGTATACCATTATAGTTGTACTGTGCCTTTAATGGTTTATCTGTTTTTAGCACCTTTTTTGCCATATAAGGGTGTACAAGAGGGGGGTGGTTCTTTTGGTCTGAAGAAGCTTGTCCAGGTGAAAGCGCTTACCACTTCTTATGTTTGTGTTACAATAAATCCAAATTTTAAAGTTCATGAAGCAGAGTTTTTTTCAGCTTTGTTTCCTGCATTTTGGTTAGGGCTGTGTTTACTGCCTGCATCGCTACTGTGCCTTTTATGTTAGACTATCACTTATTTAGTTAAAGGACTGGTGAGTTGTGTTAATGGATCCTTGTCAGTCATAGCCCAGATCAGCTGACAACAAAGATTACTGTTAAATGAACACTGTCAGTGGTTCACAGGTTAAAATGTCCACAGTTATAATGTTAATTATTCTTTATTACTCAGACTTGACAATTATGATTTACAAACTAAGCTAGTGTGTCACTGTCATCTATCCCCAGAAACACTAATAGACATGAACAGTGACCGCCCCCTCTTTTTTCAGTCATTGCTTCTAGTCATTTTTGGAGCACAATAACTTTCCTATGAAGCTTCTTCCAGAGGAATTGCATTCTATTTAAATAAATCAGTATCTGAGTTTAAACATGAAAAGAATCAATTTACAAAAACTGTTATCTGCAGGTTTGCAACAGTTCACCTCCCCCCTTTGCCTTGTGCCATCCTCTTCACTGCAACTACACACCTTAACCAAATGCTTGCCTTTAGTGCTTTCATTTATTTATTTATTTATTTATTGACATTTGATTATCGGTAAAGTCCGACTAGGCAGAATACCGTTTTCAGTGGAGGCCTGGGGACAAAAGCTCCAAATTATTACAAAACAATTCAAGAACAATAATTTTACAATCTTCAAAAATAAAACAAAAACATCTGCACTTTAAATAATTATAATAAATTAGATATAATAGAAAAATGTTGGTTAAGAATCGTTACAAGGTATATGACAATCATTCAATATTTAGAGAAATTGTAGTCAGTTTGTACCGAAAATTAAAGGTAAGTGAGTCCAGAACAAATAGCAATTGCAATGTGAAGTGAGGGAAAAACAGGTTTATGGCATATTTCGAGAGAAAGTTGAGGAAGACAGTTAGATAGCAGTAAGGAAGTGAGTGAAGAAGGGAGAGTAAGGTGGTATAAGGAATGAAAAGGTATTTGTTCACATTTACGGATATAGTTATCCTGGTTCTGAGCAAACACAGAGCCAGATTTTAGCTAGGAAGTCCTTCAGAGTGGATTTGAAAGATGGGAGGGAGGGTATAGACCTGATGGATACAGGTAAGGAGTTCCAGGCCTTAGCAATCTTATAGGAGTGCAGACAATGCCCAGCAGATTTGCTAGGTTTGTAAACAGACGGGAGTCTTTGGTCAATGGATTGCAATGACCGACTTGGAACATAATTGTGTTGAATGTTTTTTAGTGCTGGACAGGCAGATGGATGCTGGATAATTTTATATGTGGTAAGAAGTTGTGTATATGTTAGTTGATGTGGTATTTCTAACCAAGTTAGACCTTATTATATTAGATTCATGACCATAAACAGAATTTATAAGTGCTGAAGAATGTTGATTGCTGTTAAAATTAAAATTTTTATTTTATCCTTATTAAAGTATATATACAAACATTTATCAAAATCCTGGATACTTTTATACTTTTTTACTGATGAAATTGTGTCTGTTATATTTAACATTATAACATCTCTAAATCAGGTAATTTTTGACTCATAAACTTCTGTCACAACTATCCCCTTAATATACAGGTTTTGTTTTATTGGCACTGCAAGGATATCTATAGCCAATACAAATAGAATCAGAGAGTGGGGGCACCCTTGATTAGTTGTCATTCTCACAAATAGAATCAGAGAGTGGGGCACCCTTGATTCGTTCTCATTCTCAGAAACAGAATCAGAGAGTGGGGGCACCCTTGATTAGTTGTCATTCTCACAAATAGAATCAGAGAGTGGGGGCACCCTTGATTAGTTGTCATTCTCACAAATAGAATCAGAGAGTGGGGCACCCTTGATTAGATCTCATTCTCACAAATAGAATCAGAGAGTGGGGGCACCCTTGATTAGTTGTCATTCTCACAAATAGAATCAGAGAGTGGGAGCACCCTTGATTAGATCTCATTCTCACAAATAGAATTGGAGAGTGGAGGCACCCTTGATTAGTTCTCATTCTGACAAATAGAAACAGAGAGTGGGGGCACCCTTGATTAGGTCTCATTCTCACAAATAGAATCGGGGAGTGGGGGCACCCTTGATTAATTCTCATTCTCACAAATAGAATCAGAGAGTGGGGGCACCCTTGATTAGGTCTAATTCTCACAAATAGAAACAGAGTGGGGGCACCCTTGATTCGTTCTCATTCTCACAAATAGAATCAGAGAGTGGGGGCACCCTTGATTCGTTCTCATTCTCACAAATAGAATCAGAGAGTGGGGGCACCCTTGATTTGTTCTCATTCTCACAAATAGAATCAGAGAGTGGGGGCACCCTTGATTCGTTCTCATTCTCACAAATAGAATCAGAGAGTGGGGCACCCTTGATTCGTTCTCATTCTCACAAATAGAATCAGAGAGTGGGGGCACCCTTGATTAGTTCTCATTCTCACAAATAGAAACAGAGAGGGGGCACCCTTGATTCGTTCTCATTCTCACAAATAGAATCAGAGAGTGGGGGCACCCTTGATTAGTTCTCATTCTCACAAATAGAATCAGAGAGTGGGGGCACCCTTGATTAGTTCTCATTCTCACAAATAGAATCAGAGAGTGGGGGCACCCTTGATTCATTCTCATTCTCACAAATAGAATCAGAGAGTGGGGGCACCCTTGATTAGTTCTCATTCTGACAAATAGAAACAAGAGAGTGGGGGCACCCTTGATTCGTTCTCATTCTCACAAATAGAATCAGAGAGTGGGGGCACCCTTGATTCGTTCTCATTCTCACAAATAGAATCAGAGAGTGGGGGCACCCTTGATTCGTTCTCATTCTCACAAATAGAATCGGAGATAGGGGGCACTGTTGCCCAGTACTCATTCTAATTTTAAATGATTCTGACAAAAAAAATCCTAATTTAACCTATGCTTCATCATATTCTATACCTTCCAACAAATAAATAAGACAACACAAGAGTAATGTACAAAATGAAGGAAGACAGGAATGAGCTTTTGACTAATAAAAATTATTTATTAAAATGAGTAAGTTTTAGCTTTTTAGTTTCAAACACATTTTACAGGACTTCTTCAGAACAATTACTTTGAATTTGCCACTTCCACTTATAACGCAAGTGAAATAAACATTAGATACCAAGTACTTATTTAAAACATATTGCAACTTTCAAAAAGAAAAACAATTAAGTAATGTAAAAAGTCAATACCTGTACATAAAAGATTAATGTTACACAAAAAACAATGCCTTAACTCATTAAAGCCAAGTGCTTCCTCAGTTACATCCTACTGACACCTCTAGGTGTGAAATGTTGCTTGGTCATATTTGCATTAATGATTCCAAAACTGTGCTACATACAAAATATTAAAATATTTCATTATAAAGCATTTACAATGGCAAACACAACTGTATTGATATTTGACCTCTGTCTAGTGCAGATAAAGTGATATTAATTGTTATTTATGTAATTTGTATTTCTATTAATACAAATGTCATGTTTTTCTAAATATTTTGACAACCAAGTCACACAGACAGAACTGCTAAACCTCATACAAAGGCTTTCAGCTGCTGACAGTATGTGTGTGACTTGAGTGGTTGCTGAGACATTGTCAGTTGTTTACAAAATATTACAAACTTAATAGTTATTCTGTTTGCTTGGACTTAAAACAATCTGGTTTAAGACCTAGAACCTAAAAAATGCTATCACTATAAAAATAGCTTGTGCTGAAGAGTTTGCCATTTATACTTATTTAGTAATCCCTATGGTTCCTGAGATATGAGCATTTGTTTTAAATGTGAGGACATAATTTGATTCTATCAAAATGCTTAGGCTCCACCCATTGGAAGTTGCACTGCAAACTTCCAGAGCTCTATTGGAGGGAATGAGTTAAAAACAATTAATCACTTTTGAGTGTTAGAACTAATAACCAAATCTGTAGTGAATAAAGAATACAAAGATAATGCATTATAAATATAAAAATGCATACAGCATTATTCAGCTATATTGAAACCTTGCATTAAGTGTTCAACCGCAATTTATTTATTTATTTATTTATTTTATTTTACATTTGTTAACCGTGAAAATCCAGCTGGACCAGGTCCATTTTCAGTGGATGCCCGGGGAGAAAAGCTCCGCAATTAACATATAGTAAAAAGTTAATACAATGAGAAATATATAAAATGAGAAGACAGTAGATTATTTACAAGCAGAGATATTCAATAATTTGTTCTCGATAGTTTACAGGCATTGCAGGAATGAAATACAGTTCGATTAATATTTACAAAGTTAGTATAGACAGTTTACATTTCTAGTAAGTGTATACTGAAAGAAGTACAAAGACCAATGTGGCTTATTCTAAGAGTATGTATATCTATGTGAGTAGAATAGTTTGAATTCTAGATTGGAGTTGCTTAGAGGAGGAGAAGAAAAGGTATAGAGATTGCCAAGTTATACATGGGCAGATCCAAGTTG
Source organism: Protopterus annectens (assembly GCF_019279795.1). NCBI lineage: Eukaryota > Metazoa > Chordata > Ceratodontiformes > Protopteridae > Protopterus > Protopterus annectens. Next base: position 1,156,955,721 of record NC_056748.1, read on the forward strand.
TCCTGAGATGAGATCTGAGTATTTTAAGTCTGTGTTTGTTGTTGTGGAGGTTATACTAGTGGGGAGATTGTTCCATTTTTTGGCTATGATGTGGGAATATAGGGCTTTACCTGCAGTGTTGCTAGCAGTAGTAACACTCAGGAGAGGTTTATTGGATGAGCGGAGAGGGCGACTGGAAGAGTCGGAGGTTAATAGTTGCTTTAGGGCTGGAGTTTTTTCTGGGTAGTTTCTGATGTTAAAGGTGCAGGTGAGTTGTTGGTAAGTTAGTAAGTTAGGAAATTCAAGCCATTGAATTTCTTTTAGTACTTGGCAGTGATGAGTTCTAAAGGGGGAATTGTTGGCAAATTTGTCAATTTTGTTATAGCATGACTCTAACTTGTGCAGATCTGCTTTTCTAGTGTGGGTTAGGATTGGTGCAGCAGAAGTAAGCGCTGATAAGAGGTGAGTTTGAGCTCGGGTGATTCTTGATTTTGCTGTGAGATAGTTGTTATGCCTGTAAAGGGTTCCCATTTTTTTTGTGAACTTTCTGGATGGTCTGTGCTATGTGTAGATCGAATGATAGGTTGTTGTCTATTTTGAACTCCTAGGGGTTTTGTGTGGGTGGATGGAGAGATGATAGTGCCATTCCTAGTTGAGATAGAGAAATTAGAGTGGGTAGATTTTGTTATATTAGGGGTGAACGGGAGACGTGTGGTTTTATTGGGGTTAAGAATAAGTTGGACATCAGTGATCTGTTTCAATAGCAGAGAATGATTATTGGGATAGTTGTTGTAGGGTGTTGACAGATGGGGCTGCGCAGATGAGTGTAGAATCGTGTGCTTACTGAATTAGTGAGGCTTGCTTGGAGGAGGTGTATAGATTGTTTGTAAAGATAGAGAAAAGTAGTGGGCCTAATATTGAGCCTTGTGGTACTCCTATAGAGTTAGGGAGAGGAGGGGATAGTTCATTGTGCCATTGTACAGACTGTTGTCTGCCTGAAAAGTAGCTTTTGAACCAGGAGATAGTAGGAAAAGTAAAGGATAGAGAATGAAGAGCATCCAATAGTTTAGGGTGTGAGACCCTGTCAAATGCTTTAGAGAGGTCTAAAAAGGTAGCAGATACATAGTTGTTGTTTCTTTGATGATTAACTAGATTGGTGAAGGAGAGAAGAGCAGAAGTTGTACTATGGTGAGGGCGGAATCCGTGTTGGGTGGAGGAGAGAAGATTGTTTGTATTCAGGAAATGCATAACTTGTGAGTGTATGCATTTCTCTAGGAGCTTAGATAAGGGGGAAAGAATAGCTATGGGCCGATAGTTGGAAAAGTTGTAAGATTTACTACGTTTGTGAAGCGGTATAATGTAGGATATTTTCCATAGTTGTGGCACATAAGCTTCCTGAATGGACCTGTTTATTAGGATTGATACTGAGTATGATAGGGAGTCAGCTGCTATTTTTAGGAAGTTAGCAGGTATACTGTCTGCTGCAAGTGTGGTAGGTTTTAGTTTGAGAAGGAGGCTTCTAATTTTAGATGTAGGAGCATGTGAGAGAGAGAAGGATGGTTGGCTGGTAGAACTGCTAGGAGTGTTCCCAACAGCTGAGGCTGGTGAGTTATTAGTATTATAGTTGGTGGTGAATAGTAAGTAATAAAGTAATTCTATAAAGAATCTTTAAACATTTCTTTAAAAATGTGTTTTTAAATTAAATTGAATCAAAGTTTAACTGATCTCAGCCTAAGAACTGGTTTGATAGATATTCATTCTGCCGGGGGGGGGGGGGGGTTAGCCTAGGTTGCCATAAAAGCTCTTTGTATTCTAATTTGGTCTCCCATGCCCCCCCCCCCCCATGGCTTGTGGGTCAGTAGGTGGCTTTTAAATGCCAAACCTAAATTACTGAAAAGAAGAAAAATGTAGAGCACTTGAATAGTACACTGTTAGGGTTTTTTTTTTTTAATAATATCATAGCTGTGTTCGTAAAGTCTCTTTCTAAGTAGCCATTCAGTTTTCCCCACATAAAAATCAAGTCATGCTGAACATTTAGCTACATATACTACTGCAGCTAAACAATTTCCTCTTGGCATTCTGAGAATTGTATCAAATATATTTTCCAAAGTTAAATCTATGCAATTTAGTATGTGTGGACATTTCTTACAACAGCCATATTTACAGTTCCTCATTTCTAGTCTTTGTTTATCAGAGCTTTCTTCTCTGTCATTGTAGTTTTCAATCACCCCTTAAAATTATGTGCTGCTTAAATTGTTCAGCTTTAAAAAAAATAGGTTTGGTATTATAGAAAATGTGCCTATCATCCCATGGGGACACAGGGAAGACCAAATTAGACTACAAAGAGCTTTTGTGGCAATTTAGGCTGATGTCAACACCCCCTGAATAAATATGTGTTTGTCAATGCAGTTCTTAGGCTGAGATCAGCTAAACTTTGATTCAATTAGTTTAAAAACACTTTTTAAAGAAATGTTTACAATTTCTTTATATAATTATTCCATTACTTACTGTTCCCACCAACTATAAATTTAAGTTGACAACTTAATGCAAGTTTTTAATATACATGGATAATGACATATACTTTTTAAATGTATAATATATTACCTTAGTATTCTTTGTACATTACAGATCTAGTTATTAATTTTAACACTACAAAGTGATTAACTGTTTTAAGGTAGTGATTTTTAGATGATAGCAATATTTTATGTACAGGTATTCACATTTTACATTATGTAAAATCTGATACATAAATATAGATTATAAAATCTTCATGTCAATTTTAACAGAGAATGAAAGTTTTTAGTAATATACTTTTATTTTCAAAAAGTGCAATACCTCTTTAAGAAGTACTTGGTATGTAATATGTCAATCACTTATGTTATAAGAGAAAATGGTGAATTAAAAGGAATGTTCTAAAGAAGTCCCATAAATAGTGTTTGGGGCAAGAGCGCTAAACCTTACTTGTTTTAATAAATTGTTTTTCTTTATTAGTCAAGAGCTCATTCCTGGCATTAATTTTGTGGTTCTTGGTTACCTTTGCTCAAAATGCCACTTTTATTTGGTCCTTGGGAAAACCGTGAAGTTCGAATACTTTAAATAGGTAATCCCATCTTACCATGTCTAATGCTTTTTCCACATCAAACCTTATAAAGGCAGACACCACTTTATTTGTGGACATTATGTCTATTAATGTTAAGATTCTTTTAATATTACATTGAGCATGTCTTTTATTAATGAATCCAGTTTGATCGTTGTTTACTTGTGTGGTAATAGATTTTCATTCTAGCAGTTAAAACTGACATGAAGAATTTATAGTCTATATTTAATAAAGATTTTCTGAGCATTTTCTAAATCTTTATTTTATTTAGTGATTAGTGTGATTAGTTAATATTTCCATGAAAGAGGACACTTTGTTTTGTTTGCATGTCTAATAAGATATTTTAGAAAATAAATGCTCATGGGAAAAATATCTCTGAAAGTATATCATCTAAGCCAGGAGATTTGTTGATTTTAACTTATTTTATTTTATTTAGGATTTCCTTCATTTTAATGTGTTTAGGCAGATTTTTCCATGTCTAATGTTTACATTTTGATAATATTAGTTTATTTATAAAATTTACAAAACATGGACTTCTTTACCAATAATTTTATTATTTTCATTTGTTTTTTATATTAATCTCTTAAATCTGACATCTCTCCTACTTCTGTTTTCAGACTTTTGTCTGTATATTGCTTGATGCCTTTGATATAATTAAATCATGCTAAATTTTTAGCCCTTCTTGCTATATTATGCACACTTTTGGGAGTTAATGCTTAAGTATTACTTATTCTTTCAGACGCTACAACAGGTTTATGATCTACTATATCTTGATAGCTTTTATTAGAAAATGTATTTGATTTAAGAGGGATGTTTTGCATTTCTGCAATTCTTTTTTGAGTTTTCATAACTAACTTTCCCATTGCTTAACTTTATTTTTGCAGCAGTGTGACATCCTTCTATAAATAAAGGCTTTAAAAGTACCCCAGACCATAAGTTTATTTATATCATCTTTATTAAATAATTTCCAAAAACATGTCAATTTCTTTGATGAACTATTTCTTAAATTCCAAAACAAACTGCTACAACCAATGCAGTAAATTGTCTGCTCCAAAACTTGTATGTAAACAATCCAACAGCAAATGGAGTGAACACACCAATAAACATGTACTGTTCATTCAGAAGTAAAAACAACAGTAAAAGCAATTAAAACATTTATTTTAACTTCATATAAAAATAATAAAAACAGTAAGTGCTTCCACAACTCTCCTTGTTGCTTTATCAGACAGTATTTGATGAAACAACAAGGAGACTTGTAAAAGCGTTTACCAGGTTTATTAAAAAAAACTTTTCAGGGGAGGCACAGGAAGAAAAGCTCCGGCATATTACAAACATTTTTGAACAGACATTCATAATATACATGAACAGACATTTGACAATATGAATTAACTATTACATATTCATTTGCTAATTAGATTGCATTCATATAACTGCGACAGTTATCCCACAACACAATGGGGGAGCCACGATGGACCCAGAGAACTACTGCCCCATTAGCCTGACAAGCCTGGTCTGCAAGGCCATGCAATGTATCATCATGGAACTCATAAACAAATACATTGGTAATCTCCAAACTCTGGACCCCACCCAGTTCGGGTTTATAAAAGGCAGATCATGTCTCCTAAACCTGATAGACTTCTTTGAAGCAGTCACCAAAGCCATAGATGAGGGTAAGGTGGTTCACACAGCTTATCTAGATCTCGCCAAGGCTTTCAATACCATCCCCCACTCTGGAATTAGAAATAAACTCACTAAACTGGGTATAAATCCCTATGTCACAGGATGGGTTGCCAACTGGCTCATGGATAGAACCCACACTGTGAAAGTAGCAGACTCCAAATCCGACTTCAGACCAGTGACAAGTGGAGTACCACAGGGGTCAGTCCTGGGTCCTCTCCTGTTTGGTATATACTTCTCTGAAGTACAGGCTAACACAGAAGGTCTTTGGCTAACGAAGTTTGCAGATGACTGCAATCTTGGAGCCATAATCGAAACTCCTAATGATGTGGACATCCTACAAAAGGGCCTCACTGAGACAGATGCCTGGTGTCAAATCCATGGCCTGAGGCTCAATGCCAAAAAGTGCATTATCATCCCCTTTGGTAAAAACTCTGTACCCATGAACTACCACATAGGTGGTAGTCTACTTAACACCAAAAGTGTGATAAGAGACCTTGGGACACAGTTAGACAGTAGTCTCTTCTTTGATAATCACATTGTCACAGTGGTCAGGAAATCCTTCTGCATGGCACACTTCATCACAAAAGGTTTCTCATCCAGAAAAAAAGAGGTAATTGTTCCCCTCTGCTCATCACTCATTAGACCCATTATAGAGTACTGCTCCCCTTTTGGTATGTACCTCACAAGACATTTACAACAACTGGAGAGGCCACAGAAATACCTACCTAGACCTTGCAAAGGCCTTTGACACCATTCCCCATTCTAGTATTATAGACAAGCTCACCAGCCTGAACATAAACCCCTACGTCACAAGATGGGTTGCCAACTGGCTCATGGACAGAACCCACATGGTAAGAGTTGCGGGAGCTAGGTCTGACTCTAAACCGGTTACAAGTGGCATTCCCCAGGGCTCAGTCCTAGGACCCCCTCCTGTTCTGCATATACTTTTCACAGGTACAGGCAAGCACAGGAGGACTATGGCTGACCAAGTTCGCAGATGACTGCAAACTAGGGGCTATAATTGACTCTCTGGCTGACACAGACATCCTCCAAAAAGGTCTCACTGAGACAGACACCTGATGTCAAAATCATGGCCTCAAGCTAAATGCCAAAAAGTGCATAGTCATCCCCTTTGGAAAAACAAAGTACCCACAAACTACCACATAGGTGGTAGTCCCCTAAGTACGGAAGACGTAATAAGGGATCTGGGGACCCAAGTAGATAGTAAACTCTCCTTTGATAATCACATTGCCAAAGTGGTTACAAAATCCTTCTATGTGTCACACCTTATCACAAAAGAGTTCGCATCCAGATCAAAAGAGGTCATTGTGCCCCTCTACTCATCGCTCATCAGACCCATCATAGAGTACAACGCCCCATTTGGGATGTATCTTACAAGACACCTGCAACAGCTGGAAAGACCACAGAAGTACCTCACCAAGAGGATCACTGGCCTCAAACAGATGCCCTATGCAGCTTGACTGAAGAAACTCCAGCTGTACTCGGTTGCATACCGCCTACTCAGAGGTGATCTCTGCCAGACATACAAGGCCATGTCCAACCCAGAACTGATCGACATGCTCCACCTAAAGAAAAGCTTATTCCCTAGAGCCACATGCTCTAGGGATCTAAACCTCACCACAGCAATAAATAGGATGTGCTGGAGGGATAGATTCCTGTCACAGAGACTTCCCATGCTTTAGAACAAGATTCCAATCTACATTAGGCAGAGCTCCTTGCTAACACTCTTCAAGAGAACCTTGACGAGTGGATGGGAAATAGAAAGTTTACCCCTTGGATCACTTCAGTGGCTCTGCTGGACAGAGGCACAGGGAACTAATCTAAGGGGGGCGGTGAAAGCCAACACATTCTGGCTAGGCTTATAAATACCTTCGGGCAGATAGCCTAGTACCTACCTATGAACCTATGAACAAAGAGAATTACTGGCATCAAACAGATACCCTACGCAGACCATCTCAAAAAAACCCAACTTTACTCCGTCGCATATCGCCTACTCAGAGGCAATCTATGCCTAACATACAAAGCTACATCAAACCCAGAGCTGTTGGACATGCTCCACTTAAAGAAATCCCAGTCCCACCGAACTACATGCTGTAGGGACCTAAACCTTGTCACCACAATAAACAGAACATGCTGGAGGGATAGATTCCTGTCCCAGAGACTTTCCATACTCTGGAACAGACTACCTATCTATGTCAAACAGAGCTCCTCATTAGCACTCTTCAAGAAAAATCTTGATGATTGGATGGAAAATAACAAACTGACCCCGGGGGTCACTGCTGTGGCTCTGCTCGACAGGGACACAGGAAAATAATTTTCTTGGGTGGCGAAAGCCAGGGTACCTTTTTGGCTAGGCTTATATAGGTCCTAGGGCCAATAGCCTAGTACCTACCTATGAACCTATGAACCTATAAAATAAAGGCAATCTCTTACAGTATGAAAGATATGTATAATTTAGTAAATGTTGAACACTGATCATTTAAAGAGTTGCATTAGTTTGTTTATAAGGTAGATAATAGATCATGTGATTAGTGCTTAGGAATTCAAAGAAATGGAGGTGCGTGAAGGAACTATATAGGACAGAAAAATGTTAATATTGCAGCTAAGAGGTAGTATATTAAGAAGGATCATAGATAATTATATATATGACTGTCATAGGTTACATAAGAAGTAAAGAGATGGGATGAGCAGTGTTACATATATGGCTGGGAGATGCTAGTAAAAGTTTTCAGGTATATGGCAATCTGAAGATAATGGTGGCATTTATCCATGAGATATACAGGAACAGATCCACTGATTTGATAGGTGAAGGATTAGTTGTGTTTTAAACAAGTTTGCATTCAGAATGGATTTCAGTGGTAGTGGGATGTGGTTCCATAGTTTAGCTATACTACTTAAAGATAAAGAGTCACCTGGAGTATTAGACAATTCGGTTATAGTGATTAGTGATTTTTCTCTACGGCGTAAACTTTTATTTGGGGAGTAGCATTGTATTAAGGTAAGGGCTGGACAATTTTTCGGACTTATACAGAAGTCTATGTATTGCAATTGAATGACAGAGAGAGAGAGAGAGAGAGAGAGAGAGAGATGATGCAGTATGTCTAACAAGTTAATTCTCTGAGGGCTAGGCAGTGGTATGTTCTGTTGTTATAGTTTACTGCAAATTTGGCTATTTTATTATAAAAATTTATCAGGTTTAGACAGTTGTGAGACTGGGGCAACACAGCGGAGATGTGGCAATAAAAAAGTAGAGGCTACTCATATGGTTATGTCAGTGAGGTCGATTTTTACTCTGTATAATGTACCTAGTTTTGGTGAATATTTTAACCATGTGTGATACATGGTAGTTGAATTTAAACTGGTCATTCATGATTACACCCAGTAATTTTGTGTGGTTTACCTGTTTTGTCATAATGTTGTTGGCAGAGACAATAGTGAATACTGCTGTTTGGTAAAGATGTGTTTTGGGGTAAAGAGCAGTAATTATGTTTCTTTTTTCTTTGTAGCATTTAGAAGTTGAGAATTATTTAGCCATGTTTCAAGTAATAAGTAGGATTGTTGTATAAGGTCTTAGAATTTAGATAGAAAAATCTGGCAGAGCAGATTGGCTTGGAGTCATCAGCATATTGAACTAGGGTGGCATTTTTTGCAGCAGTGTAGAGGTCATTTATGAATATGATGAAAAGTGTGGGGCCTAGTATAGATCCCTTTGGGACACCAATAGTTACAGGCAAGAAGGTGGAGAAATCATTTTTCCATTGTACTCTGAGAGGTAGCTGTGGAAACACCTCATTGAAGAGCTGGTAAATTCTATGGATGAGAGCTTATGTAAGAATTTCTGGTGGGAGAAAGTATCAAAAAGCTTTTAATAAGTCTAGGAAGATGGTGGAGACAAGGCTTCAGGCATTTCTATGGGTGTTGACAGTGTTAAGAAAATTCAGCAAAGTAATAGTTGTGTTGTGATGAGAACAGAAACAGTATTTGGTAGAAGACATAATCTGGTTATCTAGTAGATAGTTGAGAATTTGCATAGGAATTCATTTTTTAATGTTTTTGATAAGGGTGATAGGGGGGTCGGCCTATAATATGAAAGATCTGCACTGATTCCACCCTTATGCAGTAGAATAATGAATGATTTTCCATAATGAGGGGACTTTATTTTTAGATATGGATCACTTTATCATAACTAACACTGGATATGCAATAGTCTCAGATATTTTAAGATATTTACCAGGCAAATTGTCAGGAGCAGTTCTAGTAAGCTTGAATTTTTTAAGGTGGTTGGAAAGAGAAATTTTGAAGGAGGTTATTTCATTGAGAAGGGACACCAGTAGCTTGATTTGTCACCTGGTTGGTTGGTTAATGACTGATTAGTCTATATAAAATGAGTATTAAATTGGTTGGCTATGGTTTAATTTTATTTTTGTGTATTTGGTGTTGGCTGTGTAGCTTGCCTGCGATTTAACAAGCTATTGATGGTGGCCAGAACAATTTTGGATTATTAGTCTGTATGTTTTAATTGGTTGAGTAATAGGCTTTCTTATCTTTGGTGACAAGTTGTTTTGTAAGGTTTCTTAGTTGTCTACATGCTAGTAAAGTGGGAACTGTTTTGTTTTTTTGTCCAGGCCTTGTGTCTTTGTTTCACAAGTTGTTTAATTGCTAAGAACAGCCATGGGGCTGCATTGATTTTGACATTCTTTATTTTGATGGGGGCCAGAGTGTTTGAAACAGCTAGGCAGATATTACTAAACTCAGAGGCAGGATCATCTATGGGGAGAGTGTTTAGTGACTCCCAGTTATGGAGACATAGTGTATTAATAATAGTGCTTTCAAGGAAAGTGGTAAGTTTTCTTACCAGACTGGTCATGGGTTTTGAGGCTGTTGCTTTGATACATTATGGTATAAATTAGTAAGTGATCTCTTAGGCTGTCTGACAGAGTTCCATGGAATTACACTATTTTGAGTGGATATTAGAATCCAATTGAGGATTGATTGGCCGTGAATTTATCATACCTAGCTGGTATGGTTATAAGTTGTGTGAACTTGCACAGATGTATATTATTTGTTGGATTTTCAGATTATATTGTTAGACAATCTATATTAACATCACCCAATCACCTGGTTTCCTAAGTGATTTTTGAGGAGGCCAAGCAGAGAATATCTTGCAGTGTTTTAGCATTGTCACCGTGGGGGGGGGGGGGTTACATATCTACCCATGAATGCCACTGTCTTCTGAGTGTTTAGCTTTAGCACGGTTAGTAGAATTTCTGAGTTAGAGAAATTTGGCAGGACGTAGGGGAAGAGGGAGATATCTACTGTGTTTTTGCAGAAAATACTGACGCCACCATTTTTTTTTATCTGTCTAATCTAATAATGTTATAACCCGGCTGGGTGATTTGTTCATTTTATTGTTTCCAAACATAGCAAGGTTTCTGTGACAGCTAAGATGGCTAGAAGCGTACTGCTATCCATGCATGCACTTCAGAGAATTTGTTAGAAATACTTCCTGTGGTGGTATGGTGTACATGACGGCCAGGGTAGGACTGTGGGTAAGGTGGTAGTGATAAAGGAGCTGATGGCGCTATGCTGTCTGGTGTCTGAATATGCAGAGCTGGGCCTGGGTTTAGGTAGATATTACAACTATATTTTATGGTTATGGAGGTATGATGGGAGGGGTAGTGGCATTTTCGCTTGATTTTATGTCTAATACCGAATTTGTGAGTAAACGCCTGTTGCCTTGGATAATAGTACTTCAGCAGTCAGATATATGAGTGCTGATATAGACGTGATTTGAGATGACGTTCAGAAGTATTTTGCTTGCAGGACACAGTATAAGAGTTTTTTTAGAATTGTGAGGGTAATAAATCATGGTACATGTTAAGTGTGGAAGTATAAGAGGCAATTGTGTGAGGAATTGTAGGATAAATATGTTTCTAAAATGTAAGAAATAGAAGGTTTTAAAGGACAGAAGATGATACATTTAAGATAGGAAGTAAAGGCTTATTTTGGAAAAGCAGAAGTTGACTAGAGGTTGAAGTGTAGAATAAGAAATGGTGTTTAGTCTGCTGGCATATATGTGGTTTTGAGATGTGTGGGTGTTTAAGACTTTAGGTGTAGGGAAACTTTGATTTAAATGAAGATTAATGTATCTGGTGAGAAGCCTGTTAGCAGTGTAGAACAGGTATGCTAAGGAAGGAAGCGTAGTAAACAAAAAGTACCGATATAATGGTGTATGGATGTAGAGAGAGTGATGGTAGAGGGGTAGAAGCATAGAGCAAAATAAGGGGAAGGCTGAGAGAGATATTATATAGGAAGAGATGACAGATGAATATTAATCTGATTCTTGTATATAAGATAACATCTCAGGGATGCAAGTAAGAGTGAGTTTTGCTCAGGAGCAACCTAGATGTAGATATGCGGAGGGGTCTGAGTAAGAGGGGATGTAGTGTAAAGAAGTATGCGAGGGAGGATGGCTTTTGAGAATGGTACTAGTGGAAGTAAAGAATAAGAGAACAGAAACAGCAGTGTTTATGTGACAGTGAAGTTGTTTGGGAAGGTATAGGGAATGGGTGCCACAAGTGATAGCTGTATGTGTATGTAGCAACTATATTGGAAGAGTAAAGTAGGTGGGTGGGAATTTTGGGGCTAAGGTAAGAGAGCTAAGTGAAGCTGAGTGTAGAGGGTTTTCCGCCCTTTGGCCATTTCTTACAGAGAGCAATGTCACATTTACTGAATGCAGGCATCAGAAAACTAGAGAAATGAAGTAACTGTCTTACACAGTGCAATCTAATGGTCACGTGAAAGGACAGTAGCCAGTTTGGTATGTGGTCCTTACAGTACAAGGACTACTTCTTTGGAGGGAATGTCACAGCCACTTTCCAGCACAGGGCAGGCACACATTTGACTAGTTAAAATGAATGCACATCAAGGCTCTTCATGTTAAACTTGCTTATATTGCAGTGACAATATTCTCAGTGAAACATTTTGCAGGGGTGCGCCCTGTGACTCAGCTCCTACTATGTAAGGGACAAGGACCAAAGTAATGTCCACAGGCTTTGCCCTGTGAAGGAAGATGGTGACCGAGTGGATGTTGGGACCTAGGCAATGCTGTCCATGCTTACCTCACCGGCTGTGCAGTAGAAGGGCTGCCTTAATTCTGCCCATCCACCACATGGCCACGACCCAGCAGAATGTTTAGTATTACATTTCTGCAGGGTGGGGAGCTGCACCCTCACACGCCCTACAAATTAAATACACCAACTCCAAGGCTGCACTACATGGAAGAAAATGTAAGTTACGCCCACGGCATGCCCACATCTCTGCAAACCAGACAGAGGGGTACGCACATACAGTATCACCGAGACCTATGTCTCCTAGATTCTTTTAATACATCTGTATCCTTTAAATATACAAGATCAGTGCAGCTTTTAAGTGGCTTAGCTGAGGGAGGCAATTATGGCTCCTTAACTGCACTTGATTTTGAGTTCCCTAATATACATTTAAAGTCTCTCCTACAATAATGGTACCTTTCATATTGCTAAGAACTGATAACAAATGCTTCCTAGCTGACCTGACCTCCATGCTGAAATCCAGTATACATTAGTAACAGTCCATAACCTACTATTATACTCTGTTATTATTATTTTAAACTAAACATCTTGGTCTTACTTTCTAAAAAATAGCTTTGACATTATTGTCCATTTTCCATACTATTGTGCCAATATTTTATAGTGAGAGAATTTGTATTTTGTTTTCACTCTCCTATTAAAAGGGTCTACTGTAAATAAATTACTCTGTTACCATTAATGTATCTGAGTAATTCCTTCTTTTAAGGTTAGTTGTTGTTTGTCTTTTCAGCTTTTCCCGGTTAGGGGTTGCCGCAGCAGAACTCCAGTCCACTAATGAGTGACAGTAGATTTTTTATGATGCTGAGTTGCCAGCCCGACACCCAACCTTCAGTGAAGGCATGCCCATTCACACATGTCTTGCGGAGACCACTCAACCGTGGGGAGGACATGCATACTCCACACAGAAGGCACTCCAGCCAAGAATCGAACAAGAGAACCTCTTGCTGTGAGGCAGCAACACTACCACTGTACCACCGCAGCTTCTTCTTTTAAGGTTAGTGTTCAAGACTTTTATGTTTGTTGATATGAAGTTTAATTCTACTTGAGGTTATTGATAGGCATTGTTAATATTGTAACATGAAATATATCAACAACAACAGGTTTCAGCTTCATCTCATGTCGTCTCAACTTTCTTCCCCCAAATAATTTATTTTCTACCATAAGTCTGTCATACAAGACTGTTAGATTATATTCAGTCTTGTGCATCAAAGAAAGAAATAAAAAAGAAAACATATCTAAAAATATACCAATGAATAGTTTCTGTAATACATTTTCATTATTGATCATGATTGCTGGATCACTTTATCATAACTAACACTGGATATGCAGTAGTCTCAGATATTTTAAGATATTTACCAGGCAAATTGTCAGGAGCAGTTTTAGTAAGCTTGAATTTTTAAGGTGGTTGGAAAGAGAAATATTTAAGGAGGTAATTTCATTGAGATGGGACACCAATAGCTTGATTTGTCACCTGGTTGGTTGTTTAATGACTGTGTGTTAAATGTATTTTGGGAAGATAATCTACTTCTGTGGTTGTTTTCACTGACTTTCGATCACAATTCTTTATTAATGAAGTGGAACATACTTTAAACGTAGGCAGTCCCTGACTTTTCTTCATGGCTGTGCAACAGAGGTCTTTATGGGGGGGTAAGGGGTGTGAAGCCCACACAGAGGGCATCCCTGCAAAAAGATTGCTTCTGTATTGTTGATTATTGCCTTTTATCAGACGGCATTTTTCCATTGAATAATGTGGTTTCATGATGTCAATGCATGAATCTTACTGAATATAATTTGTATTTGTCAGTCTTGCCTTTCTTTAATTCATTCTAAGCCATGGAGTAAACTGATGAAAATCTCTAGTGAAGGGAAGAGCAGAATAGACTGAAAGAGGAAATATATATCCATATAGTAAAATAATATGCAATTCAACTTGCAGAACAACAAAATGTGCATCAATAAGAGTTTCTGTAAAGCATGTAATTAATTTATCTTTATTAACCTTTAAGCATTGTGCGTTATCACTTATGAAGTGTGGGTAGTATATCTGTCAGGGTGAAATTGGTTAACATCTGTGTGTTTGAGCTTTTACTTATTCATTCAGAAAAGAACTACTGTGGATGTAAAGGTTAGAATGAATGTATTTGTGTGTGTAACTAAGAAATTCCAGTGTTGTCATAGTTTCTCAAAACAGCTCACTTTATCTTCAGACCAGTTAAAGATGGTATCACCAATAATAAACAGGTAATGCGAGGGAGGTGCTGTAGTACTTGGTAAACTCCACATCAGAGGATTAATACATTTGGCTGGATTACTTCCCTGGAGAGTTGTTGGTTTCCTCCTTGCATTCCTGATTTCTGATAATTATTTGTGTTTGGGTCATGCAGGCAAGCATTCTGTCCCAGTTGACATGTATAGTTTTGGACTAACGATTAAAAGGCTCTTGGCTGGCTGTGTAAGCAGGCAATCAACATTTTAGTGAACCCCACTTAAAGACACACATTCCCATTAGAATTTCCATGAGATTCAGTCAGGATTACCTTCCTGCAAGCTGTTTTACGTATAGGTCAGAATGACCTGTAGTCAACTTGTAGCACAGGGAGTAACTCTGCCGCTAGTTCTAATTCCCAGCCTCCCTCTCTCCCCTAAAACAGATAAAAATTGTGTGCTAGATATGGAATTAAAAAATAAATATGTGGCTTTAGTCATCTGAAATGAATCTTGGATATTGTGATGATAATGCAGAGGACATTTGTCTGCTTCTTCAACTTTTCTAAGCAGATTCCTTGGGATTTGGAGGTATGTAATGCCATGGCCAGTAGAAAGATAGGCCTGGTTCTACATCAACAAAGATAAAAAGACTATGAACGGTGTAACAAATGCCATGAGGCCATGAGCTACAGCCTCTGTGTGAGGAAAAGTGGGAGGGTAGAAAACATAGATGTATCACCCCCCTAACCTTTGTATATTACTTAGCTCTGGTTCTACCACAGGAAAAACAGTGGGAGGAATAAAGGAGAAATGACTCAAGACACTGGTCACAGGACAATAATAACGTACCATCAAATGCTGATAAAGTATCAGGTATATGCCTGTGAGGATCTTGGTGCTTTCAATGAATGACTACATCTGATGGATTTTGGGCAACAAAGCTGCTTTGTACTTTATCTTGTCACTCTAGATTGCATTTCTAGTCTGTCAATTAAAGTGTTTAGTTTGACATCATAATAGTAGAAATTACACTGTGCCCCATAATGTGATAGTGTGAAGTGTCCATTCTGTAAACCACACTTCCACACCTCCAGACATGCAGATGCCTGAGACATTACAAACAAGATGCCTGTTAGCAGCCCTGGTCCAACTGGAGACAGAAGAAGACCTCCCTGAGAGCTGCACATGAGAATAGAAACACTAATGGCGACTAGCCAGAGATACAGAGTTTAACTTTTTACTACTCTTGACTGCCCAATTCTGGTGCAACAAGGAAAGGAAATCTGTGATGCTATTACATTTAAACATAGATACAAAGGAACTAATAATGGCTGCCCTGGAGTTGCCTGCATGGCAATATTTCATAGGCTCATGGTCACGTGCTGGAATAGCTGTCCTTGCAGGCTGTTTTAAGCTTAGTTAATTTCCCTTTTGGTGCTTGAATTACATATCCTGTTTGGTGTTAGATTAGCCTTACACATCCCATGGTTGATAATTATATATTACAGCTAGTGAGAATAACTGGGATTATACCATAGATAATTTGAGGGGATGCATGCATTGGATAAAGCATTTAGGAGCTATCTTTGTCCATTAGGAGTACAGGTGGCAGTCCTGGGTCTAAATGTTCTATTGCCCATCCATAGATCTAAGTTGCTGTTGAATATGGGCAGGGAGAAGTTTTGTTTTATATGGATAGGATGTCTGTTCCAAAGCAGTGGTATTATCTACAAGATATACCTGTTACTTCAAACCGTCCTGTTATTGCAGGAAGAGGCTTAGCTCCCTAGACTGAGTATTTCTGATATCATTTAACTTGTTAACGCACAGTAGGTCATCAGTACTGGGTCAGAGGACACCTTATATGACAAAGGTCACCTCTTAGAAGTCTGTAGGATACTGAGTGTAGTGACAGGGCTTTGAGTTGGTCCATGTAGGACATACTGTTTAGGCAATGTGTCCTTTTAGTAATTTAGCTCTGAGGGCATTCCACTTGTTGCATGTGTCTGAAGAGGTATTTGTCAGTTTCATTAACACAGTGCACCAGTCTAATTAAGAAAGTTTTTCTTCCACTTAGTTTATTTTGTTACTTGTAAATGTCTTATTCCCTATTAATATAGTGACACAACACAGGATCAGAGCAAACATTGTTTGCAGAGCTGTTTTTCCCTAAATAGCATGAGACTCATTATCTGTGGACTATTGAGATAAAGTTGTACTATTCCAAGTCATCTCAAGGATACAGCACAAATTTATGGTGTCTATTCTAAGTATAGGCACAGCATAACAGCAATCCATGGGATTTTATGACTGCAAAGATGGACATAGAAAATGTGTATGAAGGCTGAACTGAAGGTTTCTCTGTACTCCAAGGTGCATCAACCTTCGAATTAATATATATAGTTATCAGGGTTCTTCGGAGGTGGAGGTAACAATCTCGAGGTACAGATTCCATGCCAACTTATTAAATGGATAGACTCCCTTAACAGCATCTCAAACATATTATAGAAAACTGAGACATGAACTGTTAATGGCATTCAAGGCATGTAAAGATGCTTTTCTCCTTGAATGCCTTAACCTAAAATTATCTGAACTGCACAGAAATATAAGACTTGTAAGAATGCTACTGTTTTGCTTCAGGGTTATTAAATAGTGGACTAAATTACCATATGTGGTTAAAGACTGTGATACCTTAGAATATTTTGAAGCATGCTTGGATAGCTATTATTGTCATAATAAGTTTATGGTGTGACAATGTGGGTGAACTGATAAGGACTTGCATCTTAGAACATACTGTGTAGTTGAAATTGATGGATGGGCAAAGAGAGAAAGCCCACTTTTGAAATACTTAAAAGTTTTCTTTTTGCAATTCTTTACCTGATACATGCACACAGCTTAACAGCAATTTGTGTACTGAGCTGTAATGAATTATCATGGACTTTAGTTCCTATTAGAGACCGTGCTTCTGTCCTGCCTCACTGTAGACCCCCACCCCTCAGGTTATGTACTGAGCTGTAATGAGTTGAGTTATCGCTGACTTTAGTTCCTATTACAGGCCACGCTTCTGTCCTGCCTCAATGCAGACCCCCCCATCCCTCAGGTGTCCAATTGTTTTCCCTTACTGAGAGGGGATTCTGACTATCCAGGCAAAAGTACCTCTTCAACCTTGTGAGGGGCTACTTATTCCCTGCAACTAGGGAGTACAGCAGCAGCAACTATATAAACCATCATTCTGTGACCAACTTCGCTGGTGAGAATTTTATGTAGGTGGAGTTTATTGCTCCTTTTATATGCTGGTTTCTTACAATCCAGTGGATGTTATGAAGCATGGACTAGTAGCAGTGCCATCCCCCTCCCCTGCAAAGACAGCAGAGTCTCCTAATACCTGCCCACACACCTAACCTAGTCTAGCTCTATTTTCCATTTGCACTGGGGGGAGGTTGGCATTATAGTTAAGTTGTTTACCTCACAGGCACAAGGTACAGGGTTTGATTCTTATCTTTGGGGAAACTGGCTAGGCTTAAAATGGCCTGCAACAGCAACTGGTCTAGTACTTACCTATGAATCTTCTGATTATGACCAAGAAATAGCAAATAGCCATCAGGCTGTCCTTCCTCCCTCCCTAGGGGGAGTTGAGCAGGTAAAACCTTTTCTTTACTCTCCTCTCTTACCTCTCAACAGGTGTCCATACCATTAACTGAATCCTTTTCACCTTGGTCATAATCAGGGCTTCATCCCATCAAAATCTATGGAGCAGGGTAAAAAACTGATATCTCCATAATAGGATCCAGAATTCACTATTTTGGAGTTTAAATCTGAGTTTATTCTCATTAGATGGCGAAGCTCTGTTTTGGGTCATAGTGTTGTGGGTGGGAGTCCAGAGTTAAAGTAAATATTATAAATGGAATATTCTATTTTGTGCAGTGTTAAGAAAATGAATGATAGTTGTACAATCTCAAATAATTGTTTTAAGCAAATTTAATATGGACTAATAAACCAGTAAAGCAGGGTAGTACAAACGGAAAATATTGAAACAGATTATCTGAGTTCCAGAAGCAACACCCCAATGATTCTTTAATTCTAGTAAGAATTGATAAGCCTAGTTTTCAGAATGCTTGACGGATAACTATATTAACGGGAATAAAAATGCATATAAAAGTAAAATGCATTAGATTTAAATTACAACTGTTAAAGATAGGTGGTAGGATTAAGAGATGCCATGCATACTATATACTGAATATATAATGAAAGATGCTTTGACAGTAGCACTGACAGGTGTGCAAATCAGAGAAAGAAATGCATATTTATTGCCAGATCATGATGTGTGCCACAATGAAACATACTATACAAGTCTTGAAAGGCACACATGTAGGAGGACATTGTGCACCGATCCTGTTTAGTGGATAGGTTCTTATAAAGGTAGAAAGCTTAGACAAGAGGGCAAAGGGTGCACCCCACTGCACAGTAACACACAATGCAGATGGAAGGAAGGACAGCACTGAGCACTGACAGAAGGAGCAATGCAGTCACTACGCACTCAAGGGAGGGGCAAGATTAACACCAGGGGGGCATAGTGTAGTGATACTGTGTCACCCTGCCTGTGTGTGAAAACACAGGAGAGGGGTGATGCATTATGCTGAGCATGTGCACTACAGCATCACTGTATGTCTTGTGGGGAATGTGGGGATGCAGCAATGGGGATCAATCCGATGCAGGGTTTAGTACATGTAGCACATCAACATTGCATGTTGTATGTAAGTTCATGGGGCACATGGTACTGAGGAAACAAGCCAATGCATAATTTAGGGTGTGCAGCACAATGTGACCTGCATGCTGTAAGACTGTAAGCCACAGGGGTGGCCTTAAAACTTAGTAATACAGTAAACACATAATAGTTGTATGCACTGCAGGCAACTGCACCAATGCTAGAAAGAAGGAGGGGACAGTGTATTCTGTTCATTATGATTTTTAGTACTCATTATAAATCCAGTTACTGAGCCAATGACAGAACAGTACAGATCTCTGCTGCTATGTTACAGGTCATTGGCCTTTACTGACATGAATACACCCCAATCATGCTTATCAGAATATGTATGTAGCTGCTGTCCAGTAGCACCGTATAGGGCTCTACATGGGCTCACATGAGAATAAGCTGATTACATCTGAGTGCCATATATGTACATATTTGTGTGTATATATAACATGTGTGCATGTTAACATGTGACAGTATCTCATATCTGCACATTTAATCCTGTTTAAGAATGTGAATGCATGGACTGCATCCGTGGGAATTCTGTAGACCCCTTTCTGTCCTGCTCTCCTTTGTAACTGTGGTGTAATGCAATTTTACTAGACTGTTTTAGTTCAGTGCAAATTATCTCTGAGCTGCATGGCAGCAGCCGGTCTGGTGCACAGTCATTAGCACTTCTGTAACTATAATGAGCAGCTGTCTGTGAATCAAAAGTTGGCCTTTTATTTCATTTTTTTTCCTTTGAATTTCGCTCTTGTTTCTTAATCTGTCTCACAAATGCTTTTAAATTAATGTTTTAAAACACTTATAAAAATGTTTATGGTAGTCTACTGACATGGCACATGCAAAAAAAAAATCTTGCATACAAAGGAGTTAAACTTAAGTTTCTTGCTAGCATGAATTGTCAGTCTTAAAAATAAATGACAGGCAGAAAATACAGATTTTTAAAGAACAATTTAGGACCATGTATATTTAACTCATCGTGGATTGATATCAGAGTATAGGCAAAGAGACTGGGATATAAGAGTCCTACATGAAAGACCTGCTGTAGTAGGGCTTAGTTGAATATAGAATGGAAGAAGCAGTTAAAAAGGAAATAATTAGTAGGGCATATGAAATATTGCATGTTAACCATGTGACTCAGTTACGGGAGGTTAGAAATGATTGGGAAGAGAAAATGGAAAAGCAACTTACAAGGAAAGATTGGGAGGACATATGCATGACTCCTAGATATGCAAAAAAGTCCAAAAAGTCTAGGATCTTTGTTTGGAAGTGCTTGCATAGGGATTTTTATACCCCAAGCAGATTTCAAAGAATTTTTCATAGGGTCACAGGTATATACTAAGTTAACAACTAAAAGGGCCTTTATAAGCCTAGCTGTGCAATCCAACCCAACCCAATTGGGTCCTAATGTATCATGACCACTTATTAGGTGGGGGTATGTTTGGAAGTTTCTAGTGGTTATAGTGGGTATGTTAGTTTGGGCATCACTGTTTGCTTCTGTCAAACGGAGACATGGGGGCCAGATCCAAGGTGAATTTCCGATTTCACATCCATTAGTGAAGGTTACACTTAAATAGGGTTAGGGATGGACTCTTCTTCACATGGATCGGAGCCTGATGCAGAGCAAGGGGATCCTATTAGGCACATATCTGTCTCACCAACATGTCCTATTTATGTCTCAAGCAAAACTTAAATCCTTGGATCTAATGGTTCTGATGCTGTTTGCTTTGTGGATGTGCAGAAGGTTCATCGGAGCAGGATCAAAGGATGCTTTTGTATACCAGGCATAGATCACCTCTCAGTAAGCTGTAGGAGACAGTGTATAGAGATAGAGCTTTAAAGCAATCCATACATAGCAATGTGATTATACCCCAAATTCTCCTGGTAAGGAACCTTTGTGGGCATTCCAACTGTTGCATATGTCTGGTCAGGTACATGTAAAAGGGGGCATTTAATGATGGTCTGATAAAGGTCTAATAAAGTGGCACTATGACTTGAACCTGGCTGCGATGCCCTTAGTTATAAGTCGGGCAACATATAACAATTTTCTTACTACCTCAGCTACTTGTTGGTCAAAGGCCAGATTACTGTCTACATATGTTCCCAGATTTCTGACAACTGGGAGAGCGCTTTGGGTTCTCTTCTTGATGGAGTAATTAGCCTGGGTAGCAGTTTTCCCAAAAGGCACTGTAATGTATTTCTTGGCATTGAGTTTTAGTTCGTGACATTGGTACCAGTCATTTGTCTGTATTGGACCCTCGTGTAAGATCCTTTTGTCATGGGGGAATCTGTGATAGCTCCTAATTTGCAGTTATCTGTGAACTTGGTCAGCCAAAGGCCCTTGACATTAGCCTTTATGTCTGGGAAGTAGATGCCAAATAGGAATGGTCCCAGCACAGAGCCCTGTGGTACCCCACTGGTGACCAGTCTCTTAGTGGAGGTGGCATCACCAATCCTGACTTCCTGGGTCCTGTCTGTGAGACAGAGCCAGCTGGCAATCTAGTGAGTTATTCAGGGGTTTGTCCCACTTTAGTGAGTTTGTCAAATACATACAAGTGGAGTATTGTATCAAACACCTTAGCCAGGTCCAGGTAGGTGGTGTGCACCATTTCCCTCTCATCCATTGCCTTGGTGACCTTCTGAAAGACGTCCATCAAGTTTAGTAGACATGAGCTCCCCTTGACAAAGCCCAAAGTGGGTTGGCTCCAGTGTCTAAAGGTTGCGTTTAGTAGACATGAGCTCCCCTTGACAAAGCCCAAAGTGGGTTGGCTCCAGTGTCTAAAGGTTGCGTTTAGTAGACATGAGCTCCCCTTGACAAAGCCCAAAGTGGGTTGGCTCCAGTGTCTAAAGGTTGCGTTTAGTAGACATGAGCTCCCTTTGACAAAGCCCAAAGTGGGTTGGCTCCAGTGTCTAAAGGTTGCGTTTAGTAGACATGAGCTCCCCTTGACAAAGCCCAAAGTGGGTTGGCTCCAGTGTGTAAAGGCTGCGTTTAGTAGACATGAGCTCCCCTTGGCAAAGCCCAAAGTGGGTTGGCTCCAGTGTCTAAAGGTTGCGTTTAGTAGACATGACCTCCCCTTGACAAAGCCCAAAGTGGGTTGGCTCCAGTGTCTAAAGGTTGCGTTTAGTAGACATGAGCTCCCCTTGACAAAGCCCAAAGTGGGTTGGCTCCAGTGTCTAAAGGCTGCGTTTAGTAGACATGAGCTCCCCTTGGCAAAGCCCAAAGTGGGTTGGCTCCAGTGTCTAAAGGTTGCGTTTAGTAGACATGAGCTCCCCTTGACAAAGCCCAAAGTGGGTTGGCTCCAGTGTCTAAAGGTTGCGTTTAGTAGACATGAGCTCCCCTTGACAAAGCCCAAAGTGGGTTGGCTCCAGTGTCTAAAGGTTGCGTTTAGTAGACATGAGCTCCCCTTGACAAAGCCCAAAGTGGGTTGGCTCCAGTGTCTAAAGGTTGCGTTTAGTAGACATGAGCTCCCCTTGACAAAGCCCAAAGTGGGTTGGCTCCAGTGTCTAAAGGTTGCGTTTAGTAGACATGAGCTCTCCTTGACAAAGCCCAAAGTGGGCTGGCTCCAGTGTCTAAAGGTTGCATTTAGTAGACATGAGCTCCCCTTGACAAAGCCCAAAGTGGGTTGGCTCCAGTGTCTAAAGGCTGCCCGTGTCTTCGTTGATCATTTTTGTGATCATTTGTTCCATTATTTTGCATATTAGACTAGTCAGGCTAATAGTTCTGTAGTTTCTCAGGTTCTTTGATGGTCCACCTTTGTAAAGTGGGATAACCATTGCAGTCTTCCATTCTTGTAGTACAAAGCCTGTTTTGGGTTTTTGTACTCACAAAGATAGCAAATATTGGAGGTGTGGTGGGAAAGAAACAGTCAGCTTGGGAAAATGTTTTTAGGAGTGTAATAAGTTGGCAGATTTAAATAATTCCGTACATAGTACTTTGTCAAAAATATTGTAACATTTGTGGCTAGTACTCATGTAAATATGATTAAAAACTTCAGTGTCTGGTTCAGGGGCATATGGTGACTTTAGGGCAAAATTAAAGTGCTGAGAGAAAGAGCTTTGGGTAACTAAATGGGTGGGACAACACTGTGCCAGCGTCTGTGTTTGATCATAAGTTTACATCTCTAAATAAGTAATTGGTCATGTGGTCAGTACTCATGTAAATATGATAAAAAATGTCAGTGTCAGGTTCAGGGGCATATGGTGACTTTAGGGCAAGATACAGTGCTGAGAGAAAGAGCTAGGGGGTAACCAGTGCACATGCTGTCTGCTTTCCAGTAGTGTTGTTAACTATTTATCTACATGCCTTAGGTACATATTTTCTGTCCCTCTTACCTACCACAGGACCAGTCAGGTTTCTTGAAGTTTAGCACAGAGGATGACAGCTATGTGCTGATGAAAGTTTTGTGATGCAGTCCGTGTTTGATTCCCTCTGTATTTTACTTACTGTGCAATTCCGAGCAGGTTACTTAACCAGACAGTGCTCCGAGGTTAGCCCTGAAAGGAAATCCTTGTGCCTAGTAGCAATTCAGAAGTGCATGACCCCTCACTGTTAGGTGTAATCTTCTAGATATTTTGTTCTTCCTAGTCTGCATAATATCTGAGAGCACAGTTTGTAATATTTTGTCAAAACTATGTATAGAGTTAAGCCAGAGAGAAGTGGGTTATTTACACTGCAGACAAGAATAGTATTACATGGGTTGAACTGATTCTGGACAATGAGAAGACCCAGTACTTACAATGATATTTGCTGTTTCCTCATGTCATAGAAAAATAAGCATCCTATAGAAATATGGATGAAAATTTGTGCACCACTGACACAGTGTTTCAATGCCACAATACTTTATCTGCAAGACCCCATAAACTGCATATATGTACCCTGGAACTCCTGCTCCCTGTAGGAATTGTATTGTTGTCAAAGTATCTTGTTGTTTTCTTATTTGTCTGTTAAAGTTTTCAATGTAGTTGATTAACTAGCAAGTGGTGTATAGTTATCAGGCACTTTTTATCCATTACTGCAACAGCACAAACGGGATTGCTAATATTTATCTGTTTATCAATGTTACCTCTTCCATCTGCCTGACAGCTTTACAGTGGTGATTCAAACAGCCTGCAACCTGTACAAATCTGAATGAAGATTTACCGCTCAAAAGCAGAAGCGTATTATTCTGCAAAACATGTTTCCCAATCAATCATTTGGGAGTTTTATTTGTTTGTTTTTTTGTTTTCTTTTTCATTCTTTTTTTTTTTTTAACATAAATGGTCAAGTACCCTAAGAAGCAACTGTACAACCTGGCTGCATGTCTGCAGTTTGCTGATTGTAAACAGAACAATAAAAGGCCCCAGATAATTAACAGTGCAGGAATAAATAATGAATTACGAAAACAACAAAATCCTGTACCAAAACTCAGACGTAAATCCAAACATAAATTAAAATTCACTCCTGTAAAATCCAAAAGTTTTATTCGTGTTAGTCGGTTAGTGCTTTTGCTAGTATAACTAGCTTCATCAAACCATAATAATACATCATAATTAAACAATTTATATATAGATTACATCATCAGCTGAGAAATGAACTAACCAATCAACATTATATGCATTTGCATTCTCTCATTAACTATCAGATCTATAGAAAACCCTTCTTAAAAGCATACGCACTGGATTCTAATACTGGCGCCGTAACCTCTGGGCTTTTTTAAAGAGAGATAGCCATTAATACCAGATCCAGCATTGGCCCTTAATTTTAAAATCCATCGTAGTTCTGCACTTTCCATTTCATTCACTAAATCCCCCAAGTGTTCACTCAATTTCACATTCCCAATTATTAAACATTTAAAATGATGTCCCTCCCCATACTGCATCTTATGTTTCACTATAGAGCTTGATGCAGTACCTCTTCTGGCACAGTATAAATGGTCACGAACATGCTCACGTAATCTCTGATTACTTTTTCCAACATAAAAAACAGTACATCCTGTGCTCCTGCCATTAATAATGCTACATCACAGGTTGATTAAACTACTCCAGTGATGCCAGTCGTTAAGAATTACAGCTGTTGATCAGGTTTTTTCCCAGTTACCCTTGTCTATTTGATCAGATTCATGTCATGTCATCCATTCCCTACCAACAAGTTGACTTGGCCAAGACTATATTACAGCTGAAAATGTTTCTTTGCAACTTAATTTTGAAAGTTATTTATAATCAAGATTTTAATAATTAAGATGTCAATATATTTAAGAGGTCCAGTTCTTTTGTTCCTCAAAATCATCCAATTTTGGACATTTTTAGTAAAATGTGTGAATGTGACATTGCTGATTTATAACAGAATGCTCCCAGGAAAAATGAGTTTGTTAATTTAACTTATGATGAGCAGCAAAGTATTAAATGCTTTGAAAACAGATGCAAATATAGTAATCAGGCCAGCTGATAAAGGCGGTCCTTGGAAGTTATGGATAGTAGTTTTTATTTTAATACCATGAAGGAAATACTTAGTGATTTTGAAACTTACAGAATTATTAATATGGATGAAATATTGGATGGTTTTAAACTGTTTGATAACATGTGTGAATGTTATGTTAAAGGAGTTATTACATGTGAATTATTTGAGTACTGTACTGTTGAGTCACTTTTGAAACTCATGCTGCAAGAAGTGTCGAAAATTCATAAGCATCCCAGTCTACCCCCCTTAAGACCTATAGTAGCTGGAGGAGGGTGGTTAACATAGCCGCTGTCAATATATATATATATATATAGAGAGAGAGAGAGAGAGAGAGAGAAGTTCAGACCTGTTTTGAACCAGTGCAAGATTTTTTATTGTGGGATACTGAGCATTTTTGCAGGATTTATTTGAATGTACAAGAGAGAATCTGGTTCCCACACATTGTCTAATGGTGATGATGGATGTACAATCCTTATTCACCGTTATACCTAATAATGAAAGTATTAGTATAATTAAGTCATTTCTCACTAAAACAGTATTTATGATGAGGAGAATGTACACTTGATGTGTCTCTTTTTGGAGAACAATTTGGAATATAATGAATATACTTTGATGGCAGTTAAATATATAGAAGTCAGGCGTAGCTATGGGCACTTGTGCCGATAGCTATGCCAATATGGTACTGGCTCAATGGGAATGTGTTTTTTAGGCTGAAAGGTTTAAACATTATGCCTACTTCTAGCGCTGATTCATTTCTGATGTATTCCTTTTGTGGACAGGTACTGTCCATGGGTTACTAAACTTTTTGCAATACTTACATGAAACAACGACCTTCCTTAAGTTCTGCATGTGCTATTCCCCACATAGTGTGGAATATTTGGATGTCGAGATTATTAGACAACCTGGTGATAGTTTTACCACTTGGCTTGTTTGTAAAGAATGTGATAGTGTGTCATATGTCCGTAGGAATAGTTAGCACCCTGTACATGTTTTTCACAATGTTGTAAAGGACAATCAATGAGGGTATCTAGACTTCATGTTTCAGAGGGTGAATTTAATCAAGGAAAGAATAAATTGCAAATAGATTTGTGAAGTAGGGTATATAAGGAGAAGCAAATTCATGAAGGGATGAGTTCTGCAATTAGCTTTAGGAATACAAGAGCTAAACCATACTTTTCAACACCTAGCCAGAATAATGAGTTGGTATATGATCAACATGATACTTTAAGTATTCTGATTACATATAGTAGTGATATAAGAGCACTAGAGGGGATCATTACTAGGTACTGGCTGATATTACACACTGATGAACAGATAGCACGGGTAGTGGGCACTTGTCCTAGGTTTCATTACAAAAATAAAAAAATCTTTGAAAAGGATGCTATGTTATCTTACTAGATCTAGCTGGAATCAAATAGGCAATGATGTATGTGGTACTTCTAGATGTAGAAGGTGTAATTTCTGTGAATACATAGAGGAGAAGAATATATTAAAACACCCAGACCTACATAAAAGCTTCTGCTTCTCATTGAAGGGTGACTGCAATAGTAAACACTTAGTATATCTTGCTATTGCACAGGATGTGCTGGCTTTTAGATAGAAAAAAAAAACAATCAGATATTATGTGAGCATATTCGGGACCATTTATACTGTGCCAGGATTGGTAATGCATCTAGCACTATAGCAAAGCATATACTGTAGTATGGGGAGGGACATCATTTTCAATTTCTAACAATTGAGAATCTGAATTTCAGTGAACACTAGGGGGATTTAGTGAATGAAAGGATAGAGTTATGATGGATTTTAAAATTAAGGGCCAATGCTAGATCTGGTCTTAATGACTGTGGGGGGAATTCAGTAAGCCCTACAAGATTTTTTTTTTGTGTGTGTGTATGCATCGCAATGCAATGCGTGCACAAGCATGAAAGGTTTTAAATTCATTTAGCACTGCTTTGCAGCATGCAAGCACTTGCAAACAAGGAAAGTTCTGTGTAATGCAAATTACCTCATAAGCAGGTGACTTTTATACAAATGACCCATGTGGACCGATCCAATAGGCATAAACGCATCCATGTAGAGCCTGTGTTCTTGTCGCTAGTGCACACAGAAATTTAAGCATACAGGAGTGTCCACAGAAGGAAGGGGATATAAAAGTCCACAAATATGGACATAACTCCCCTGAAATGGTTTGATCACATACAGTGATGTGTGAAAAATCCATTGTTGATGTCTGAAAATGCAAGGGAATATGTAAAAATAAAAGTAAAAAAAAAGTTTAAAAAAAGTATTTTATAATAGTTGTCAGAAATGTATTATAGGACATTGCGTTGAGTCTGGACAATGGTGCATTGGTACTGTTGCCTGGGTCATACAGCTATGAACCATGTAGTTATCAGGCTATCAGCATGGATATGTATGCAAATGAGGTGAAGTTGTTGAATCAGGAAAAGAAGCAACTGTGTCTGCATATCACTTCTGTGTAGCCGTCTACACCATGTTGATATACCACTGGATGTGGATGCCAGTTGGGGGGTGTCACATTACTTTTAGGAATTTTTTTAATACCTGGTGTGTGTGTTTTTTACTACCTGGTGTGTGTGTTTGCACAGTGCACTGCATAACTGAGCATGTTCACGTGAAGCTTAATGTGTATGCACAGCAGACTAGTCACATGACAGGAATGATTCTTCAGGAGTGAATAAGCTATGCTGAGCAATGCGGTGCACAGCGGCGAGCTGCAAACCAAAGTAGGGCCATTAAATGATGTTAATTTCAATTTAGGGAGGTGAAATTCATAATAAGAAGCTAATCACACATGGTGGGCCTACAGCAGACCTGTATAAAATATGCATACACCCTGCAATCTGTTTTTCCCTGAATACTCTGAAGCACTGGAGTACTGACTTCGACATTTTAATGGATGAGATAATGCTAGGGGCTGTTGCAGCTATTCTACAGCTGCATGTACTAGAAGCTGAAGTCATGCTGCTGGTGCTGCTGACAACAGGCCTAGGCTGAGAAGGAGAAGAGTGTTCAGGCCCAGGGTAACCTTTGAAGAGCTGTACAAGCTGGAGATTGTAGAGCGCTACAGGGTGGACAGGGACATATTACAAGAGTTCACTCAGCTCTGCCACCCCCACCTCAGACCCAGAGCTAACAGAAAGGAACCCATCCCAGTGGAAACAAAGGTATGTCCAGCCCTTAGGATACTAGCTACAAGTACATTTCAAAGACCAGCTGGGGGGCATGATGAGGGTCTCACAGGCATCTGCATCCAGGATACTCCACCAATTCCTGGATGCAATGCTACCACATGCCAGTGAGCAAATATCTTTCCACCCTCCCCTGAGGTGAAGGCCAGCAGTATGCAGCAGTTCTACCATGTAGCACATTACCCTGAGGTACTGGGTGCCATAGATTGCACACATATACGCATCAAGGCTCCACCTGCTAAGCAGGGTAGACTCTATGTTAACAGCAAGGGGTACCACTCCATCAACTGCCAGGTTGTGTGCAATGCCCAGGATTATCCTGAATGTGTGTACTGGCAGCCCTGACAGTTATCACGATTCCCATACCTGGTGAACATCACAGCTGTACCACATGTTTGCTAGGGGGGACATCCCACATGGTCATTTACTGGAGGATGCTGTCTACACCTGGGAAACGTGGATGATGACACCCATCAGAAATGCACACACACCCACAGAAGAACACCATAATGAGGCACCCGCACAAACTAGGAATATCATAGAGCATGTGTTTGGGCTGCTGAAGTCATGGTTCCAGTGCCTAGATGGTGCCCTGCAGTATTCTCCAGCCACATGTGCACATGTATTCACAATATGTGCTATGCTACACAATATGATCTTGCGGAAACAGCTGCAGGAGGAGCAGCAAACGGAAGGTATACACAGCCTCCCACCAGTGCCTAGGTCACCACAGCCACAGTCACAGGATGACTCAGAGGAGGAACCCCCCTCCTGAGGTTCCTGTAGGCAATGGGATGCAGAATAACGCAATCATAACTGGGTGAAGACAAATGTCTGTAATGGACACAGGGTTGTAGATGGTGCATCTCCTATGCCACAGCTTGTAGATGCGTCAGCTCCCAGAACCCTGCTTTCACTTATGCATGAAACACACCATGTCAGAGATTATAGATGCAGAAGTAGGTTGCATGATGCCATTGTCCCTGTTAGCCTTTGATGCATATATGACTCTATGGAGCAATACACCTCTACTGCTTTATCTTTGCAAAGACATGTTGATTCTGTGCTGACATTCCTTCCTCTGCTCTGATGGTTACAGGTTTATTGTAGCACTGTAGTCATAGGTGTGTCCCAAAAAATCCAGAAACTGAAACATAAACACTTCTATGAGACACCATTCATTTTGGAAGTATATAGCCATAACAACATCACCAAATTCATCTACACAACATAATGTGGTGTACTCTGTGCAACCACCAGCAGACAATGTCTATCAGTGGTCAGTACAAGTAGCATGTGAAAGGCAACAGTGGATTAAATGACTACATAGCAATTTAGGTAGTCACCCTGTGCCTCAGACACATAGCTTCATTTCTCTGCATCGATGACAAGGATGACAGGGATGTGGAATAGGTATCATCACTTGCGAAGGGTGTTGTGTGGTGGTGCAGGAGGCCAAGCATGTGTGCGAGTCAAGAAGGGAAGCAGGCAAGATGGACCACGGAATGCACCGTGTATGTCTGCAGGTGATCTGATTGTGACAGTAGTGTGCGAGTGTCTGCATGAGCACAGTCAAGCTCAGTGCTAGCCGTACATCACTATATGTTGGACAGCTTTGAACCATGCATGACAGAGCTGACAGTTCACTGTCTCCTCCCCTGAACAGAGGTACTGCTTCTGCCAGGAGTTGCACTGACACCTTCATGCCCAAGATCAGAAGCAGTGCTACTACCAGCGGGTGACTGCTGTCTGCTGGGACTGTGTCCTTCATGGGAATGCCCAGGACCATGAGCCTATGGCCTGCCATGTCTTGGTGTGGACAGCACACTTGCTTCTGGGGCACTAAATGAACAACCTCTACAGCAGCATGAGTGAACACTGCCACATGGACTCTCAGCTGATGTAGTTACTAAACTACATCCATAAGTCCGATGCTCAATTCCAACCAGACATTCCATCACAGACAATGATCATTCCAAGACAGATAATCTGCAATTTCACTCAGACCACTGTCTTTCCTTTTCATCAGTCAGCCAATCCAGGGTATCAGCAACATGGTGGAGACAGTCACAGATGTCAGACTGTGTTGTATCCATAACCCCAAGCATTCATCTGGAGGTCCTTTCGGAACATGCCTGTGCCTTCATGATGGCCCTAAACATACTTTAAGTGGCACATGATGGGACAGCTGTAACAGGTGGTAGAAGGACAGCCTCCTATGAGCACCCGTGTCAATCTACCTGTGTGGAACCTCACCATCTCTTTGGCTATGGCCAATATCAACACTCACTGCAGCCATAGTAGCCACACTTCCCTGTTCAATGTCCCACCCTCTGACTGTCCAATATCTGTGGCCTCAGGGGACTGGGCATGCATAGGCATACTGACTGTGTACGGGGATAATGAGGGCAGAAGACGGATGTCAATCTCTGTGACAGATTCAGCCCCAGCAACCCTTGTGCCTCACTTTGGCCACCATCATCATCAGAGTCTGAAGAGGCACTGACATCAGGTTGTGAGGGGATCATAGCGCTACTCCTCCAGTCACCTGTGATAAAAAGGTAAAAGCAGTACATTAGTACATGCACTACTATGCTCTACACTACTATCTTGCAAGATATGTCAAGCTGTAGACAATGCTATCAGTATTACAGACTTGTCTAACTCCCACCCTCATATACCAGCATCTGAGGACATTACTTGTTAAAAATCTTCTGTAGTTGCTTGTAAATAATCAGCTCCTTATTCAAGAATCTCATGAGCAACAGTGAGCTACACTGCTGAAATTTGTCAGCACTCTGCTGACACATAAGGCAATCTAAACTGTCCTACAAATAATGCAAGTCATCAGTGTGGTCACAACTACAAGGCACAGGTGTGACTGTAAACCGTGTTCCATTGGTAAAACTCTGTGAGGTTGGTAATCATGCAGACAGTACTTCAATCCTGCCGGCAGGCCTGGAATGACACTTTAGCAAGTACAATGCACTCAATCTACATCCGTATGACAACAGTTTTATGCTTACCAGGAGCAGGATCATGGCCACATATGATTCCCAATGGTTCTGTGAAAAACTGAGGGATAGGTAATGTAAACAGCAACCTATGTTGCACTACAGGAGGTTAATATATCCACAGATCTCATATTTATAGTACATACTATGTTACTTAGTTTCATAGGTTCATATGTAAGTACTAGGTTATCTGCCCAAAGGCATTTATAAGCCTAGCCAAAATGTGTTGGCTTTCGCCGCCCCCTTAGATTAGTTCCCTAATATGGTATGGTACTTGGTATGTAGCTCACAATTTGGGCATGAAATTCACATTGCAACTAACCTCCTCCCTCCTGAAAAAAAAAATACCTGCCACCCACATAAAATTATGTTCAGCATTAAACATTGAATGCTATAGTATTCCAATGTTCATCCTACTAAGCATACCTGGACGCTCCTCTTGTGTAGAAACAGTGGCACCCATATCCACAACATATCATGTGATAGATGCCTGGGAGCTGTCCTGCGTTCCTAGGTTCACCAGGAATTCCTCTGTGGCTGACAGTGGTTGTTCCACTGCAGGCACTCCACTGGTGACCCTCTGATTCCTAGGCACATCTGCTGCTCTTCTGCAGGCAGAATTTATCATATCTGTGGCAAAGTGTCACACCTGCTCATATGTCCTACTCTGTTGTCCAATGTCATTCATATTGCGAGCCAGGCCAGCCCACAGTGCTTCCTGCTCTTCCCTGTTTGTCCTCCCCCTGGACAGCAGGAGTTGGTGATGCTGATGCAGGGCATCCAGGATAGCTTAATTCTCGGTCTCTGCAAAAGGGCCCAAGGCGTCTGGGATACATACCTCCTGACAAAGAGCAAAATGGAAACATAAGTCAGGATCACATCCGTGGCAGCATAGTATGCAGAGATGCAGCAATAACAGATGGCTACCAGGAATCTCACATTCGACTCCATGCAAACAGAGTAGGGGTGTGGATGCAAGTAGGATAGCGACAGTACTTATCTATCCCTCCTTGTGCCATGACAGATACTGTTGTATGGTCACATAAACAACACAAAAGTCCATTAGGTTTTGGTCCATATGTGTAAACCCCTCTGTAATATGTAAAACAAGCAGTGTCACAGAAATAGCAGTGTAGTATTGCCATCTCTATCAACATGAAATTCCCAGGTGAGTGATATGCCTGTTTACCACAGAACATTCTACCTGTACGGTACACTAGTTCCTCTGTAGGTGTAACCCATCTGGAGATCAGTGACATGTCAGAAGTACAGTTTCACGCAAGGCTTACTGCTGTAATCACCATGCCCCCTAAGAACATGGATAAATATGCATCTTGTTGGAAAAAAAATGGTTACATACCTGATGGAGTACAATATTCCTCTGTTGAACAATACCAATATATAGATGCTGTGGCAATGAGCTGACCATAAAAAGTAACTCTCATACACAATATTTTTTCTAGCTAGCTGTTTGCATTTTTAACATAGTTCTGTATTAGGGAATGATTGCCTCAAAACCAATCTGTGCTACTGACCTGCGAATTGCCGCCAGCACATCTGCTTTGCATTATAATCAGCCAATCCATTGTAACCACTGAACAAGATATAAGGTCTCAATGTAAATTAAAACCCCTTTCTTTATGTTGGGTTTGGAAACAGTGGGGGACAGATCCTACGTCACGGCAGAGAGGATGTCTGTAGCAGCTACTATTTACATAGAAATGTGTGCTACAGGCTGGAGCTGAAGGTCATGCTGCAGGCAATAGGCATAAGCAGAAAGGGTGAACACTTTGCAGGATGGCAAGCTGTACAAATAAGTGTCAGACCTGTGGCAGCCTTGTTTTATAGGCAGAGCCAGACTAAGGGTAACCACTCCACTGGGAAATAAAATGTGTGTGTCAGCTAAGTGTGTCAGCCAATTGTATCAGTAAGACCATGCAAGCCAAAATGCTTGGTGTGTCCTACAAAACAGGTAGGTATACATTAGCCATGATGTCAGGCAGGTGGACAACTGCCAGATCATGTGTTATGCCATGGCATTACCCTGTTGAGTGTGTGCTGGCAACTCTTGCATCTAGCTCAACCACCATATATGTATGTTATGTGTGCAGCTGTGGTTGTCTGTGATATCATCAGCAAAACATTGTGGGCTGCAGTGCAGTGTGGTATTACTGGGCCACAATTTCAGTACACACTCCAACATCCACTGGGAATGCAGCCGACTGCATTACCTGTTGCACTAGGAGTAGGGTGAGAGTGGTCCTATCTGTAGGCCTCTGCCCTCTGTAATGTAGATGCAGACATTCCAACTGTACTGTTTTGGGTGGATAAATAGGTGATCGGACAGATGTCGATGTACATATCACACTTTATAATACTGATGGCCACATACATGTATTTTCATTGGTAGATGCAGCTGTACTTGAACCAGGACCATGTGTAGCAAAAAGTTATCTTTTCAATGCATTTTACAGACTGAGCTACAGAGTCACTGTTATGGTAGGTGAATTCCTACATGTTCTAGTTATCATTTCACAGTTATCTGCTGTTAAATACCGCATTTACATCTATTGCCTGCAGCATGACCATCAGAGACTATCCATGTGCAACTAACTGTGGGTAAAACTGCCTTCCAGTTTATAGCCTGCTACAGACCACCCTCCCAAACACAGGAACCCCACTCGGCCTTCCTGAGAATACTGAAAATATGAAGTCTCTCCAAACACCATCCATTTGGGCTCAACTACCCAAACAACATAGACTGGGGAACTCTAGCTCTCTAGCTCTAGCCCAGTTCCAGGTTCCTCTAATTAATTTATCACTCTCTAATGAAAACACTTTGTTTGCACTCACAACAGCAGGGAGAACATACTGGACCTGATCATCACCAACATGGGGGGACATGCTCCAGACCACCAGGATATCTCAGACCATCTGGAATCACCCTGAAATAAACTGGATAAGGCATCTCTGGATCAGCATAAAAAAAAAATGGGCACTCCGAGAAAAATTGCACAGGACACTAAGGATAATCACAAGGCTTTCTTTAGTTATGTTAGGAACCTGGGTGGGAATTCCCAGATATGCTCAGAATTAGTCCAAATGACAAAAATACACCCCAGCACACAGACATTGCCAACATCCTAGCTGACAGGTTGCAAACTCCCCCCCTCCCCAAAGGGCAAGGCAAAATATCCCAACAGAGTGCTGCCCCCATCTCCTCATGCTTCAGATAAGAGCCCCTCCAAAAAAAAAAAAGCACAGCATCAATCAAACTGGGCACCATAATCAATTCTCCAGCCGACACAAGCATCTCCCAAAGGGCCCTCATAGAAACAGACAACTGGTGCCAGAGCCATAGTGCCCACAAATTACCACATAGGTGGTAATCCATTAAGTACAAAGAAGTCATTAGGGGGGACCTGGGGACCCAAGTTGCAATCTCTCTTTGACAAACACGTGGGCCAAAAGTGAAGTGGTTAGAAAACATATAGCCCACTAAATCAAGTGAAGGGATTCCATCACTTCAGGGACTCTACTCAGTGGCATACTGCCTGCTCAGAGAGTGCCTGTGTGCCTGACGACAAAGCTGAACCTATGAATCTATTAGTATGTGTATGGCTTTAGAGTGCTGTATTTGTATAACACACTCCCAGTTAACATCCTCTTTTCCACTGATGTTTTATCAAGCGTGTTCTTACATGTTGTTCATAGGTTCATAGTTTCATACGTAGGTACTAGGCTATTGGCTCTGGGGCCTATATAAGCCTAGCCAAAAAGGTACCCTGGCTTTCGCCACCCAACAAAATTATTTTCCTGTGCCCCTGTCAAGCAGAGCCACAGAAGTGATCCCCGGGGTGAATTTCCTGCAGACATAACTGCAGGGTTACCTGCAATTAGATACCTCAATTATATGTAAGCTTATGTGTGTGCCTTTATAGTGATGCATTTCTGTACAACAGTGCCAATTGCAGTACTATATTTCTGTGAATCTCTTAGCTGATTTGCACGGTGCAGCACAATGCACCACACCATTTAAATATGCTTAATAGGGGGACTACAGCATTACTAGGCTTTGCTTATAACACCTGCTTTTATTAGCAGCTGTGTGGCTTGGTGGGATGATCCAATGTTCTGCGGATATGAGGGTAACGGGTTTGAAATAGGATGCAGGTGTACATTCTGACTGTGCTTAATATTGTTCCAAAAGCATATATCAGTACAGCACTATTGAACATATTTAAAGGATACGGCACACCTCACAAAAAAACTTTAAAGAAAAGAAAAATGGGGAGACAGGACAGTGGTGAAATGGGGTGCAAGCAGGGGGAAACATAGTGAAAGGCAGGTAGGGATGTGCAGGACGGGTGTAGGAAAGAACCATTGTTATCCATTTCTTTATCAGCAACAACTGTGCATTTTAGCAGATCTTTTAGCTGAATTTGGACTGTCACTCCCAGAGAGGGGTAAGGACAGTGGTCTCACCTTCGATAACCACATCGCCACAACAGTCAGGAAATCCTTCTGTGTGGCACACCTCATCATTAAGGGCTTTTCATCCAGAAAAAAGGAGGTCATTGTCCCACTGTACATCCCTTATTAGACCCATTATAGAGTACAACGCCCCATTTGGTATGTACCTCACAAGACATCTGCAACAGCTGGAAAGGCTGCAGAAATACCTCACTAAAAGAATCACAGGCCTAAAGCAGATGCCCTATGCTGACCATCTTAAAAGACTCCAGCTATACTCTGTCGCATATCGTCTACTCAGAGGCGATCTCCCCTTAACATACAAAGTCATGTCAAACCCAGAGATGTTGGACATGCTACACTTAAAGAAATCCCAATCACTCAGAGTCACATGCTCCAGGGATCTAAACCTTGTCATCACAATGAACAAAACATGCTGGAGGGATAGGTTCCTGACCCAGAGACTCCCCAGACTCTGGAATAGACTGCCCATACATGTCAAGCAGAGCGCCTCTTTGGCCCTCTTCAAAAG